>NW_027176384.1:3265448-3552948 GCF_023349555.1 Cebidichthys violaceus
GCGACAGAAAACACACACGTCTTTTGCGTAAACACGAGGTGGCGAGATGTTTGGACGGGCCGACTGCGCCCTCCTCCCTCCTTCCCTCCCTCCGCCCGCACGGAACTCGCAGTGCCGCCTAATCATCGTCATTACAGCTGTTTGAAAAACTGTTTCCAAACAGGCAATCAAAGCCTGTCTCGATAATTAGCGGAGGGGAAGACGTCTTTGTGAGCGAGCGGCTCCTCTCCGTCCTCCCATTGCCACCAATCTGAGGAACACAAAATCAGATCTGTCTCTTACGAGAACACAACAAAAAAAACCTGCACATGTGTTTTTGCATGTGTGATTCTTATTACTCTGTGTGTGTGTGTGTGTGTGTGTGTGTGTGTGTGTGTGTGTGTGTGTGTGTGTGTGTGTGTGTGTGCGCGCACACACCGGTTGCACTTATTGTGCTGCTGAGACAGCTTGACTGAAAACAAACTGACAAAAAACATTTGAAGCAGAAAAAAGAAAAGAAAAAAAAGAAGAAAAAACGCGCACACACACACACAACAACCTGTCAAGAGCGAAATGCCTCTAATTTTTCTGTCATCTGCCAGCCGTTTAACAAGACGAGAGCGCTCTGCCCCCACACTCCTTCTTCAAGCCACGAGAGGCAGAGATGGAGGGAGAAAGAGGGGAGAAGGAGAGGGTGGGAAAGAGACAGACAGAGCATCAGATACGTTGTTTTTTTTGTTTTTTTACCGTCTGATATCAGTCGACTCAGTTAACCTTTTCTTTCTCTCCAGGTTGTGGTCCTTTTTCTCTCTTTCTCCGAAATCGCCCCCTCTCTTCCCTACGTCAGACGGCGGAAGAACAAAGTGTATATTTGTAACTATCAGGGGAGGCAGGGTAATAAGCACTTAGCCATTGGCCCCGTCTCTCCCAGACCAAACCTCCAGCTCTCTACCTAAAGCGCCCTCTCTAAGGGGGGGAATGGTGTTTATAAGGTCCTGTTCACTTTAATATGGCACATTATGCTGATGCTGCTGTCAGCTTAGATGAGGGTGCAGGCGGTGTGTGTGTGTGTGTGTGTGTGTGTGTGTGTGGGTGTGTGTGTGTGTGTGTCTCAGCACGTCTATTTCTGTGTATGCTGGCTTGTACATTCATTTGTGTGCATGCATGTGTTCATTTTGTGTGTGTGTGTGTGTGTGTGTGTGTGTGTGTGTGTGTGTGTGTGTGTGTGTGTGTGTGTGTGTGTGTGTGTGTGTGTGTGTGTGTGTGTGCTGTCAGCTCGCCTCCTCTTGCTCCTCCAGCGGAGCCGAGGATTGGTGGAGACAGGTGGATAGATGAAATATTTAACTGTCGTGTGCGTAAAAGAACAACAGATGCTTTGTTCTGTTAATTAGCACTTTAGCACAGAGAGCAGCTCCAGTACAGGTGTCCCTGCGGATGGGATTGTTATCCGAACTCAGCCGGGGCTTTAAGCAGCCCCGTTTGACGTGCCAAGTCCAATCCTGTTCGCTCTCCACCAAAACCAGGTGTAACGAGCGGGTATCCAGCACCACAAAAAGGTGATGGAGAGACCAGCATGACGTAAACAACCGCGAACATAAAGCAAAGTCCATTTGGAGTCTATAAACAGATGCTGACAGTGGAGATTTTAGGTGGTCGTGATCATTTCTGGCAAGATTGTATTTACATTTTTGATATGGATACTCATTGTTACACTCTGGTAACTTATGAAGAGAGCATTAATGCAATAACTTGACATTCCTGAGTCACCAAAGGTCTGAGGAGAGCCACCAAATCGGTTTTACTCAACCTGAAATGATCACGCAAGAAATAAATGCCTGAAAAAGAGATATATGACCAAGTTAAAGGTGTAGGAAGGATTCTCTCTGGAATGCAGTTTTGCTTGAGGTAAATTGGACGGGCAGTTGTGGAAAGACTGCAATCCATTAGCCCGGCACAGCTCGGCCCAGTCCGGTAGTTTTGTCCTTATATAGGGCAGGCTAGCGGACGGTCGTATAACACCCAAGTCAGACGGAGCCACAGCAAAACATAAATTAAGACGGAGACAGCGGGGGTTAGTCCGAGGAAAAAACGCACGACTAAAACTGTCTGCTCCGATTCTGTCACGCAAAACAAAAAGAGAAAGAGAGCACGCAGGGGCAATGTCATACTGTACACAATGTGGGTCATTATTACAGACACACACTCGTATCCTTTTGTTGGTGCCTTTTTTTTTTTTAGGAGCCCAGACGTCGCACTCTATAACAGTGACAGGAGAGGAGGAGGCTTGTGTGTGTGTGTGTGTGTGTGTGTGTGTGTGTGTGTGTGTGTGTGTGTGTGTGTGTGTGTGTGTGTGTGTGTGTGTGTGTGTGCGTGTGAGAGACAGGTTGTTGTAGTGCCGTGCCCCCTCCTGTCCCCGTTCTGCCCAGAGATGCTCGTCTCCTCTCCTCTCCTCTCATCTGACACTTAATCAATGCACTGGAAGTAGCCTTTCACACACAATCTAATTATATGGAAATGAAGGGAAACCAGGGGGCTCAATGCTAAGTGCGCACACACAAACACATACACACACACACACACACACACACACACACACACACACACACACACACACGCGCGCGCGCGCGCACAACGGCAAGTACTCACTGTGACACGGAGAGACGGAGAGCTGTAGGAAAGTAAAGAGAGGAAAGGTTACAGGCAAATGGGGTCTACGTTAAGTGCTACTCGTATCAACAATACAGCCGTAACTGTAGTAGGTAAAGAGAGAGCACAGCTAGCTCTCACACACACACACACACTGCTATGTCTCTCACATAAGCCTACACATCATCTGTATCGTCTTGTTATTGGTCCCTATTGGGCTTTGTTTCTGTCCATTTATCAGGCTATGACACGTGCGTGGAGTTGCAATCTTGTGCTCGAATGTGTGCCTTGATGAAGGTGATGCTGTGAGGTAGAGTAGGGTCAGGGTTAACTCTTATAATAAATCAGGCTTGTGCAGCCATTAAAGGCGGGCCACTGCTCAGGCGACCGTCCAGGGAATCGTCCATAAACCGTGACTGCTCAGCTCTGACCGCCGACTCACACCGCACCGTCACAACTCCCCTCCTCTCCTCTCGCTGCTGGCTGCGGGAGTGACCGCATGAGGATGCACACAATGATGCTGGAAAGGTATCACGCCGCAGTGCCGGGCAACATTTGGTAGTAACATGAACATCTTGATCGGCAGAAATGGGGCTTTTTCTGGCAAACATGCTTTAAGTTGTTTTCATGCTTGTAGAGACCATTCTTGAATTCAGCATACAGTGGACTGATGCAATTCTAAATTATAGGCACTAGGTGTAGTTTTTATGTCACTTTTTTTTGTTGTTCAAACGTTATTTCTCTGTTTAACGGATGCGGTGCTTGTGGCATACAACGTTGCCATGATTTGCATGCTGTGCATCTACCGTGTCAGTCCGATTGGGAGCTATGTTTGTAACCGGCAGCAAAGTCGGTGTCTCAGTGAACACAGTTCACAGAGAGCAACGGATGACTGATATAATGAACTTTCTACTGAGAGGCATGTTATAATATTAAATTGTAATCCATTATATAATGAGTATGAATGTTTCGCCAAAAGGTCTCCACACAACTGGATGCTGTATCTTGGTCATTTCGGTGTGTGTGTGTGCGTGCGTGCGTGTCAGAATATGTGAAAGAAAGCGAGATGGAGAAGATCATGATTGAGTCAAGCAACCTGACAGCTGTCAGTTGAACCTATTTCAGCTTACACTCACACACACACACACACACACACACACACACACACACACACACACACACACACTCACACACGTCAATTAGGAGCCATGTTGAGCTGAGCAGTAGTGAGCTGATTGGGTCACATGTTTACTCCCTGCAGTCACTGTCAGCAACAGACCAACAAGACAGAGGACATCACCTGACACACAGACAAAGAAACAGGCACACACACAGTGATTTGCACACCACACACACACACACACACACACACACACACACACAAACAGTACGTGCAGCACACAGTCAGGAGTGTCAGAGCATCTGGCAATACAAACAACGCATATATAACTACAGGTGCAAAGCCTACAAACACACACAGACAGACGGATGCAAACACACTTGCACTCAGACATCCACCCCTGTCACCCTACAGCTCCAGCTGTGTGTCAGGCAATTGGGAGTGTCGGCAGCAGGCGGCAAGACAAGCCTGCAAGTTTGAGGCGTGGAGCAAAAAGAGACTTTTGAAAGAACATCGCTTCGATTATTAAAGAGTATTTTGGGTGCTTTTCATATGAAATAGGAGGTGGCATTTCGGAAAAGTATACTTGACATTAATGCATGATCCCTGGGCTGCATTTTAGTACAGGCGATATGAAGTGTTAAACAAACCGATCAGAGATTTGAAAAGTAGTGGAGCCAAAGAGGAAGCCAGAGGACACTGGTTGTAGTCCAGCAGTGAGTCACGCTGGGCCACGTCATTAAAAAAAAAACACAGATCAGAGACAGAGCAGACAAAAGAGAAGAAAGGAGCGACACAGGAAGAATCAAGAGGATGTGGGCAGAAGAAAGGACTGGCCATGCTAACAATACAAAAAAAAGATTTTTAAGAGAGGCCAAGCGATAGACGGAGACAAAGTGGTGAAGTGCGTCATTCATTAGAAAAGTGCTCTGATTGTCTTGGCGTCCTATCAGGTGGCATCAAACCTGCTTGCGATCTGGAGGGGGAACTACAAAGTGGATCCTGGGGCCCGCAGAAAGAAGTCTTTTTGATCGCGCTAATTAAAAGCCATTTTGTTTAAAACAAACAGACACAAGTCTAATTGGCTCTTTTCCATAAGAAAGGGGTGGATGTTGAAAGTGGAAGGAAAACGCGTGGCGGGGAGAGGAAGTGTGTGAGTGTGTGTGTGTGTGTGTGTGTCTGTGTGTGTGTGTGTGTGTGTGTGTGTGTGTGTGTGTGTGTGTGTGTGTCTGTGTGTGGATCAGACGGAAGCTGTGCTCAGCCTGGCACATGCACCGCATCAGACACACACACACACACACACACACACACACACACACACACACACACACACACACACACGGATTGTATTACTGTGTGACCCACTATCAATGGTACCTATTAACAATGTGAGCATAAAGTTAAAAAAAAAGTCAGTGCACATATGTGAGGAGATAACAGGTGGAAAAGACAAACTGGAAAACAAACACACATAAACATTACAAAGATAACTGCTGTTATGTTATGTTGAACATATGGTGGAGTTAAACGGCCCCTGAAGTTATGTCAACTTTCATTCTTCAAGTCTTTTTTCTTATTCTTACAAAACACCCTCTAGAAATAAAAAAAAAGCCAGACACAGCTTACATGAATCTCATTGATAAAACACAAAATAAATCATAACCTTTGTTTAAGTTTTAGTTTTGTTAATCACAGTGCTTCAAATCCACACACACACTGCACGTGTGTCATCTGTACACGCACGCACGCACGCACGCACGCACGCACGCACGCACGCACGCACGCGCACACACACACACACACACACACACACACACCTGGGGCTGAACAGGGAACAGATTGTCTCCCTCCATCTCTGAGTCATCACATGGCGGCCTGCATCTCCTCCGGCTGAGTTCACACTGTTCTGCTAAAACTGACTGAAGTAAACTGAGCCGAGCTGGATCGGAGTGGGGGGACAGGTCTGAACTACACTGGACTGGACTGAGGTTAACTAGCCCAGCAAAGAGATATAAGCCAATCTAACCAAGGCATTTACGTTGTGAGGGCTGTGTATTTCAGTGATGCTATAGTCAACATTAGACTTTCAGAGTGTGTGTGTGTGTGTGTGTGTGTGTGTGTGTGTGTGTGTGTGTGTGTGTGTGTGTGTGTGTGTGTGTAAGTGGGAGCCCGGGAGGAGAGAGGATTTGAGAGTTAAGTGGCTCTCTCTCTCTATCTCTATCTCTCTCTCTCACACACACACACACACACACACACACACACACACACACACACACACACACACTCCAGGAGTGGCACCCAAAGGCTATTTGAGCCATGAGCACTGTAGGGGATTTTTCCTCCTGCCTAATCTCCCTCTATCATTGTCAAAGAAATCCTCCTGTAGATGTGAACCCACTTTGTGCACTGAGCATGCAATGACACACGGTGTGTAAATGTGCCAACTCTTGCGGAAAATGTTGAGCATGTCGTGCGCACCGTGCAACGTAAACCACCACCGAGCGCTTTTGCCTTCGTCTTAACCTTAGCAAATAACATCCGGAATGCAGCACCGCCACCTGTGGCTCATGTAAAGACAAAACCAAGTCACAGAGAAAACGCACAAACGAGCGTCGTCTTTTCTTTCCACACAAGGCCCAAAAAAAGCAACCATAACAGCAGAGCGGGCGTCTTTCAATGCCGGAGGAGACAGGGGGCAATTTTCACGACATACACAACAATGCAGTACATTAGAGCCGCGCTTCCCTGTCTCGCCGCAGCTAAACATTCACTTATCTATATGATAATAGGAGGCCGCGGAACTCAACGTGACAACAAGAGAGAGAGAGAGAGAGAGAGAGAGAGAGAGAGAGAGAGAGAGAGAGAGACGCGAACACAATGCCGAGCGGCGCCCGCAGATCCGAGATGTAATCTGCTCCGGAGAGAACGAGAAGAGACGGGGAAGGAAGAGGGCGATGCGTGTCTTTATGTGCGACGCCATTTGTATGGAAGTTGGGTTGGATTGACAATGAAGCTGTCAACAACAAAACATATCTTCGCAAGGAGATATTGATGCAGAAAAAAGGGCATGATATACGGGGAAACGGCGTGGTACAGGAAGTACTGACAGCCATTACAATCGCAGCTGGTGAGCGTAAGTGGAGTGTGATTATAGACTTGCCGCACTTTGGATGAATTACAGTGTTTCTCGCTAATGTATAATGTATGTTTGAACAAACGCGACCCGCTCTACGTGGAGCGAATGCAGCAAAATGGTGTAAAAGTGGATGTTTGCACCTGC
Organism: Cebidichthys violaceus; assembly: GCF_023349555.1. Lineage (NCBI taxonomy): Eukaryota > Metazoa > Chordata > Actinopteri > Perciformes > Stichaeidae > Cebidichthys > Cebidichthys violaceus. The sequence continues at coordinate 3,272,474 of NW_027176384.1, forward strand.
TGTCGTCGGGTTTTCCGTGTCCGTTGTATGAAAGCTTGGATGCGTGTGTATGACGAGCCTGTTGAACTCCAATGTAACAGTTTGGGAAATGTGCTTATTTGCTTTCTTTTTGAGGGTGAGATGGAAAGATCAATATCAAACTTGTGTCTGTGCACGATGAGAGGAGCCGGATTGGAACTATTTTCTGCTGAACAGCAGCCAGGCACAGAGACTGTAGACTGTTGGCGGAGAGACACGGCAGACTAAACACTGGTCTGGACCTTCTTGGGTGATGATCGATAAGGAGTTGCAAGGGATCCACTTTAGAGTTACACCTAACTGCCCCAACAACAAATGTTTACTTATAATCACTTAAGATGCACAGATTGCAGTTTCCCAGGCCTTTCCCCAATTTGTTAAAAGTCCGACCTGCAAAGTTGAATGAAATCATCTCGCTATAAACTGCTCTTGTAGAACATTTCCATCTCTCTGAGTCACAGAAAGCGGAGCGGCGGCATTCGTGGCGGTATTGAAAATCGCACCGTCTGGGATTTCTAAAAAACCCACCCGAGCCTAATTCACGTTCAGCATATTCCCCAAAATATTGACCTGGTCCTTTGACGCTGGCATGCCGCCACAGGACAATGAGACGCAACAATCAGCGAAACAAAGAAGAGAAAGAGCGAGCGAAGTCGAGGAGAAATCACAAAGGAATTGCACTTTCTCTTGGCTCGTATGATCTATTATTAATCCAGTTTTGCACGGACCCTGCACGGATTTCCTCAATGTGATTTCACCCCCCCCAAAAACATTTTGGGGGGGGTGAAATCACATTGAGCAAATTAATGAGGTAAACGTAATGATCTGAGATGATCAAAGGATATCAGTGTTGGGCAAAGTATAGCCACCAATTAGTAAAACAAGCGCAGGAAAGGGACTAAAATATGCACCGCCGCGCCTGATGAAAAGACAGGGTCAGAGAGAATGGACTAATTTCACAAATGAAACGACGTGCACCGAGACAGGCCCACGTGTGTGTGTGTGTGTGTGTGTGTGTGTGTGTGTGTGTGTGTGTGTGTGTGTGTGTGTGTGTGTGTGTGTGTGTGTGTGTGTGTGTGTGTGTGCGCGCGTGTGTTCCAGGAGGGGGGGGGGGGGGTTGTATGCGGGTCATGTTTAGATTCCCCCTGGGCCTATGAGCAGAGAGAGTCAGGGAGGTCCCATAAGAGCAGCAGGAGAGGAGCTGGCTTTACTTTGATAACAATAATAAGGTATTTCTCTCTCTCTCTCTCTCTCTCTCTCTCTCTACTTTTTTTCATCCCGCTTTGGCACAATGAGCACCGCCGCTCTCGTTTGATCCATGAAAGGAGCTTGTTATGTTTTTTTGTTTTTTTTTGAAGAGTTTGATGCACAAAGGAACAGGAGAAAAAAAAAAAAAAGTTTGGAAATAGGCTGCATCTGTCCAACTTGGACTTTGGTTCATTAGGAAGGCCTCAAGGGGCGTACTACTTTCTGTCAGTTCTTGTTTTGTTATTACTTTTTTTCTAGATCTTTTTTGTTTGTTTTAAGGGGAGGGCACTGCTTGACCCGCTGATCAAGAACGACGTCCTAACACGTGTGAAGTTGTGTACACAAAAAAAACGATCTGATTCTGGTCAAATCACTCTCATTTAGACACAAGTATGTGAAAGTAATGAGATCTCTGAGACGATGAGTCAGCAGTTAACCAAAATCTGTGAGACTCTCTGAAGCCCGGGGCTGCGTTTCATTGGTGCGAAAGTCGGTCTGAACACATCAACAGCTCCTCTGGTGTATTTTGGATCGTTACGTCTGTCCGACTTTTGCATTGTACTAAATTCTATGAAACGTCAGAAGCTGCTGGTTTGCTATTTGGACTGGGTGATGGAGTTGAATGCTCAACCCCACAGCCTCTCATACTGCAGACAGGATAAGCCTGTAAATAGTTAACAATTCATTCATTCGACAATGGTTGTATTTATAGGACCGTCACCAACCAATTAGGTTGCTTTCACCAGGCCGGCTAAATGCAAACCATGTTCATGTGAGATCAACTCATGTGAGCACAACTTCAAAAAAATAATCTGAAAGGTTCTTTAAATTTGTTAGGTTTGAACAAAGATTAAATCCAAATCTCTACTTCTGTAATGGTGGGACACCTACACACACACACCTACACACACACCATCACTCCCTTCAGCCCTCAGCATCTCAGCGAGCAAAACCCAAACCAGCGCTGAGCTCATGGAGACCTCAGTGTTATGTCACACTTTACACACCAAGTCTCCAGACTCTTCTCTCCGTCTCTCCTTTTCTCCTTCAACTGTTCATCCCGAAACATGCGCTGCAGCTCATCTGTCACAGTTTTCCCTCTCTCTCTCTCTCCTTCTATCTTTAAGGAGATTTGCCATCTTTTAAAGTCAAATACTGTAACAGCTCACTTACTAAAAGCCTCCTCGGGGAATGAAAGCGTGCAGCACATCTATCAATTTAATAACAATGGATCACTTTGCGTTTACAAAACAGAGAAGACACAGGAAGTGGTGTGGGAGAGGAGAAGAAGAGAGAGAGAGGGGAGGGCGGGAGGGGTTAACGGTTCCTTCTGATGAATTTTAATCCTGACCTCGAAAAAAAAAAAAAAAAAAAAGAAACAACTGAGAGGAGGGGGGTTGGTATTTTGGTTTCATTAAAAAAAAAAAATTTTGTTCTTGCTTTGTGTATTCTCATAAGCCTCTGTGTCACTATGTGCTGAGGGAGAGACAATGTTAGGACAAGCCACTTAAGCCCATTAGTCTAATAATTCATACTTGGCAGCGCACTCCTCAGCCTCGTCCAAAGTCTGCAGAGAGATGCAAGGAAGGAGAAAAAGATAGACAGATCATTAGATAGATAGATAGATGGGGAGGAAGAACAAAACGGGGGATACAGACTACAAAGGAGAGAGAGAGAGACAAGGAGACTCACAAAGTGTGTACTTACATAGAACAGCACAAAAGCTTTTATGTGGTATAATGGTGAGGTGAATCCAGGTACAACGCTGAGTTTATGACTTAACAAATGAGAGGTGAAAGGACTTAAAGACAGACGACTGTCTCTGTTCACAATGTGAAGTGTTTCCATCAAATGGATTGTTATCGAATGTCGAAAAAATGACAGTTAAAAAAGCAAGTGGTCAAAGTCTTTCAAAGCCTGAACGTTTCAAGGAACGGATGGGCGATATGTTCAAAAATGTATCAAATAATGTGTCGTATTTTTGTGTGGGAACTGTAGGCAAAAGAGAATCCCAGACATGTATACACCACAAAAAAAAGTGAAAAAGTAATTGAATTGGGAGCTTTCTGTGTGCAGACTTTATTGTTTGGATTTTGGTTAAAACATTATATGAATTGATCACACTCATGCAACAAATCATTGAATTGCACAGCAGAATTTTGTATAAAATTATACAATTATTACAGTTAATTTCAGAGAGGTCAGTTGTTGGATTAAATATGATTTCACAATTAACAAAATTCTCAATTATTTAAGAGGCTGATTTTATGACCCTGCAATACCATTCAACAAATGTGTTTTTGATTGTTGTTTATTGCATTTCTTAATCAAACTTAAACTTAATCTCAAGTGTACCAACATCTCTGTAGAACTGTGCCAGTTTATCCTCAGCTGTTACATTTCAATCAGGCCATAAGTCACACAAACTGCGATAGATATACTGCGATGAGGACAGAGGAGAAGGATGTGCTCCAGCAAGCCGCCACATTTTGGGGGATTTGTTTACCGCTTCCTGTCGAGATCAACACCCCGTTAAAGCACCAACACTCAATCTCACACACACACACACACACACACACACACACACACACACACACACACACACACACACACACACACACACACACACACACACACAGCTTTCTCACCTGGGCCCTCTTCTAGGGTGTGTGTGTGTGTGTGTGTGTGTGTGTGTGTGTGTGTGTGTGTGTGTGTGTGTGAGACGAGAAAGAGAGAAGGTATCTCATCAGTCGCATTGGGAAAATTCCATTCAGAGACTGACAGCTGTCTGTCTCTGTCTGACTCTAACCTGCATCTAACAATGTGCCTCGCTCTGTGGGCCTCAGGACGTGTGCACACACACACAAACACACACACACACACACACACACACACAAACAAACAAAAGAGTGTATGTGTGTATTTCGGTGTACAGTGCATGTTTTCCATCCGTCTAAAACGGAGCGGAAACCAATCCCTGATGCTACGGCCCGATAACAATACCCACCGCTGCTTGGCAACCGATACTGTACGACTGTAAATCACAGGCACACTTCACATTTAATGCGGTTACAGTGCGACTCGGCAATGGCTACAATTGGCTCTTCAAATGAATTGAGCGGGTCAATTCTAGGAAACTGAATATAGAACGGCACAGAGAAGAATAGGCCTGATGATAAAATCCATAGCCATGAGGGCAATATGTCAGAAATCAAAGCGGAGTCGCTTGATCTTTCCCGTTTGTCATGCGCCGCATAAATCAAAGTTAGATCTCTCTAATGGACAAATCACTTCACCTCATTAATGTTCTGTAGGTCAGCTCAGCCCCGGCTAATGATCTAAGACAACACTGCTCGATAACACAACTGACTCGGTAGTTTGTTTGAGCGGGGGGGAGGGGGAGTAGATCACACAGGAGCAGAGTTTCTGCACCAACAGGACACAGTTTTACGGTGAAGCCTCTTCAGACTAGCAGCTAACAGCTTTGATTTCTTCTTCTGAGATTCCTCAAATTGTTAATGAACAGGGAGAGCAAAGTTTGTCTCCGAACTCCTAATGAACAAGGCACACTGCTCAAGGAACTTCCCTCCGGCCAAAGTCACAGAGTCGCGCACACACACACACACACACACACACACACACACACACACACACACACACACACACACACACAGAACGCTCAAGCCGTAAAGGCAGGCATTAGCTGGCGGGATGCCGAGACATGTAAGGCTTGTTAGGAGGGGAAACGAGGGGAGAGTTTGACCCATACACAAACACTAAAGGGTGTGAGCTGGATGATTGGCTCATTATGAGGTCATGTACTATTTACACAGCGTTTTAGGAGGCCAGCGTGAGGCTAGCACGACAACTACTTGATAGGGCTTCAGTGCCTTTGACTTTTCAATAGAAAAAATTATGTGGACCATTTGCCCACACTGTCTGCACCACCTACAGCAAATCATCATGGCTCGGACTAAATAAGGGCCACAATTGGCACGGCGCAATTCTAAAAACTGGCCTCAAAGCGCATGAACGATCCCACTGCACTTGACGCCAGTCACTCTGTTAGATCCGAGGATTCTGCGTATCCCGTTTTGCCCCAGCTTAACAAAATGTTGATCGGCGTGATGGCGCCATAAAAACCGGATTCAAGGATCGACGAGGAATCCGTTTTGTGCTGGATGCACGATTTAGACCGACGTGACGGGAAAAGACAAACTACTAAATTCATTGATTTTCATGGTGCAAAAGAACGGAAAGCCGTGGTTGGCTAAAAGATGAAAAATCAATCTAAAAGCAATCACTTGGAGTAACGTAAAGTGCACAATCCCGCTTAACTAAAAGACCTGTGTGTGTGTGTGTGTGTGTGTGTGTGTGTGTGTGTGTGTGTGTGTGTGTGTGTGTGTGTGTGTGTTTCATTCTTCACGAACGCAAGCTGCATTTGAATAAATCCTCTTCCAATTTCAGAACTTCATATTAAATTCTAGTCAAGACATCAACGTTTTACAAAGATTATAAATGTGATAAAGTGTTGAGACAGTAAACAGTAACTACTTAACGATCACGAACACCTGCAAAAGACACTATTATAATCCTTTTAAATAAATCCATAAAGTTTCTTATAAACTCGCTAGTGGATACAAAAGAGACAGTTAAATCCACATAGGGAGACTGTAGCAACATTAATGATCTAAGTTCCCACACACCTATTAAAGCAACATTCATGTCATGTCTCACAGAGAACTACCTCTCTATCCATCCCTCTCTCTCTCTCTCTCTCTCTCTCTCCTCTACTCATCCACCAGCTCTCTCTTGCCTTTCGAGAGGCAGGGCGGTGATTGGCCAAAAAAAGCCTCCCTCAATCCAATCCCTAATCCTCAGCAGGCTTTGAAACATATGAATGGAGGAGGACCGGCGGCGGCTCTCTCGCCGTCCCGTTTCGAGCATAATTTTTTTCTTTCCTGCAGCGGCGGCTGTGCCAGAGGCAGCGAAGAGAGGAAAAGAGGAGGAAAAAAAAGGCGCTCAGCCATGACTGTCTGCCCTGCTCTGTGCGCTCTGCGCCTCGGAGAGCCGAGTCCCGCTGCCAAACGTACTCTTGCTGCCATCGCTTCTGCAACTTGTGCACAGTATGGTCCGTCTCTTTTTTTGTTTTTTGCTCGACTTACCGGATGCTGCGTTGCTGAGGAGGAACGTCTTTCCTGTGCCTCCGTCTGTAGCCGTCTCTCTCTCTCTCTCTCTCTCTCTCTCTCTCTCTCTCTCTGGGAAAGGTGGAGAGGTGATGGAGGTCGGGGAGGAGGCTGCTGCTGCTGCTGCTGCTGCTGCTGCTGGTGATGGTGGCTTTGGTGCTCACATTGATTTGTGTCACTTCTCCGTCTCTCTCTCGCCACTCCACCTCTTTCCTGCTCCCTCTCTTCACTTCACTTCACATTACACACACATGCACGCACACGTATAGACACACACATATATACACACACACACACACACACACACACACACACACACACACACACACACACACACACACACACACACACACGCACACCAAGGTTTGGGCAAATTACACAAGGCACCAAGAGGAGGATTTGTTTCCTCTCTAGAACAGGCACACCCAGAGCAGCCACAGACAGTACTGCAGGCCAGAGCAGCCACAGACAGTACTGCAGGCCAGCCAGCATCTCTAAACTCCCCCAAAACAGCTGTCAACTTCCACCACATAATGTGTCAAAGGCTCCACCAACATACATGTTTTCTCTATGATAAACCCTGATGCTGAGAATTCATTAGCATTCCCCAAAAAATGTATGATTACAGTCTTAAGTGGTCCCACAAGCTTCCGTGGCCATTAGAATGCAGTTCTGCATGCAGCCATGTTGGTCGGAGCTAATTTTTGCAAAACAGGATTGAAAGCGTAGTGGGCGAAATGTGCCCCGAAGCGAGATGCGGCAGTAGCCTGTCAAGATGAATAACTTTCTAATGTGTCGGTATCAGGAGCCGCTATGCATGTCAGCTCCACACAAAGCTTCTATTATTGGTTAGAACATAGCTGCTGGAGTAAGCCAAGTTTCTGCTGGCCACAGTGATGGGCTCGATTCAGTGAGTAGCAGCTTAGCAGAAGAGCCAGCTGTGGCACCTGTTAGCTTGTACTTGAGGCACTTATCAATATTCTTGTATTTAAAATAAAGAATGAAATTAGCAATGTGAAAGGGGTCACTTAAATTGACAACCCCACAGAGAAATATCACTTCTGCAGGAGTAAATATTACTCTTACATTTACCTGGAGACAAGAAACTCGACTTCAAGCTAATGCTAATGTTGCTCGTGTCTGCTGGAGTTTTGTAAGAGGTCAGCTTTTACATTCAACTTACATAAAATGTGAAACTATGAATGTGTTTACAGCGTGTTCAACTTCCACTACGTGACCAAAAATACACTCATGTTACTCTAAGTAGACACTATGTAGCAGTATTGCCATCTTGCACATGGCATAGCTAGCATAAATATGTGTGCTAACTTCTCATTTATTTCCATGACAAAGTTGAAACTTCCTCTAGCTATTGGTGGACGATACAATTAGTCAACCTGCTTTGGATGCAACTTGTAACATTAATATTAGTTTGAGTAATATAACTAGTAAATGACTGGTGTAAATGGAAAAAAATTAGCTTGCTAAATGTGCAGCCATGATATGTTGCTCAAGCTTATGCCCACTTATCACATAACGTTAGCAGATATGATGTTTTTAATTGAGGGGGGGGGGGGGGGCGTCAATATGGCGTTTGGTACTAGAATTGTCCTTCTACATCGAGCAGAGTTAATTAAAGCAACTTTGTGGTGGACTAGTTTTCACTCACACCTACCGCCATGTTAAAAAGGTTGATTTTATCTTTACAGTATGAAACACTCACCACGCTGTAGGCATGACTGTGAACACTTTGTAGCGCTGACGTTACTTCTTTCTCCTTCTGTCAAGCTCGCGAAGACTTCTTATTTTTTGCGCACACTACAGTGCCCGCCTCCTGCTCCTCCATTGGTCTGTACCGCTCTCCTCTAGCTCACTCATTGGCTAGCGTTGAGGGTCAAAACATAAACAGCAAAACCCGCCTGCGTAGACATTTGACATGAATTTAACTCCTATCTATTTAATTTATCCTATCTAAGTGGTGATAATTGGGTTTAGGGTTTTGTTTATACAGGAATAATCTTGTTTTTGTCACTTGTGCTTAAAAGTCGTTCTGTAAACTACAGCCCTTCTTATATACAGTCTGGTTGTTTCCTATGCTGTTCCAACAACTCTTATCTTAAACATATACAGATAATTGACTAATTAAAAACCTGAATAAACAAAGGTGTCTCTGCACAAGCCACAATAATTCACTCATGGGCTGAAATCTAATCCTGCAGCTTTTTTAATGAACTAGATCCCATGAATTTGTACCTCAGCTATAAGAACACTGTGAGCACCTACACTCAGTAGAAAAAGAATACTTGAACGGTATAATAAGTCACAGTACTCAGTTGAACGGAAATCCAACTACCACCGTGGCTCAGCTCAAACACTGGCTGGATGCATTTATGAATATGGCCTTAACAATCACCAGATCTCAACCAGACTGAATAGCCATGGGAGATATTCTTTTTGCAAGAATGATGTCCATCCCTTCAGGGGCATAATGAAGCAGGGAACAAGCGCTACTCATTGCCCTTTCTATGAAGTCTCTTGAAGTCTTTAAGAGTACTGCCGGCCAGCAGCAAAGATCCACTCACAAAGTCCTCCTTTCATTTTTGTTAAATCAATAGCAACAGTCCACTGGAAAAAGAAAACAGGGATGTTTTTGGTCTGCCCTCCACAGTGTGTGTTCACACACCCGAGACAAACATTTGTGTCGGCAGACTGTTGCTATTGATTCAATTAAAAGAAAAATCCTCACGCGACTTCTTTGTGAGTTCCAGAGACTTAGAGCACTGAAGCTGTTGCAGATGCCGTGATGGCCAACACCGTACACTTTTATTTATCTGCCATCTCATATTGAGGAATAGACGGTCAACAATATATATATATATATATATATATATACAGTATAAATACATCTTTATTAGTGATTGATTAGTTGTGTACATTGGTGTTTTGCCTCATGATGTTTACCAGCTACAGATCATTGTTTACCAAGCTCATTATTTACTGCCTCGCTCACTGTACCTCACTCTGTCTCTCTCTGTTTACTTGCTTCTTATGTGCGCTTTGCTGCCCACTGTACCTTGTAAATGCCACAGTATGGCTGTGCAGAGGAGAAATAGGGCTCTGGGGCAATCAGCAAAAGCGTGGGGGCAGAGCGGATGCGCTTCAAAGGCTGTCAAAACTATATTATATGGTTGATCCCTGTCCAATTCACTTTCACAGTTCAATAGTTACTGTATGTTAAAGCTGGAGAAAACAAAGGCACGCACTGGCGTCTCCTCACTCTGAAGTTAGCTCACACAAGGCTTTGTAGTTGTGTGTGTGTGTGTGTGTGTGTGTGTGTGTGTGTGTGTGTGTGTGTGTGTGTGAGCGACAGAGGGGAGGTTGGTGGTCGAACAAGGGGACGTCTAAGTAGAGTGACCGCATAGGTCAGGTTTGACACACTTTATTATTCATTCGCTGTCTGTCCTCAGCTGGGCTTAGCTCATCAGCGCACACAGACACACACACACACACACACACACACGCTCAACCTCCCCTAGGTGCGGCTTTTACTGCGCATATGCGCCTGGACGATGCACAAATGTCATGAGCAATAACTGGGATGTCACTCCAAATTCTCTTTCCTCTCTTCAGCGTTTAGCAGCTAGGCAGCTCAGGGAACAGGCTCCGTCCCCCCGTCCCCCCTCTCTCTCTACTGTTGCGTGAGTGTGTCTGTGTATGAGTCCTAAATTCTGAAGCTGTTCTACCCCAAAGTTTATTACTATTCAAGAACCTGGAGTATTATGACCAGAGGTGCTCTGGAAGGAGAAGGCTGGTGAAATGAAGAAAGTGGCCCACTCGTACAATCTGGTTGATTTAGGCCTCAATTATATAATTCTTCCCCTGTAATTGTCATTTTCCTTCTCCCTGCTCTCCATATCTTGTTATTAGGGTGCATTGGGATGTCTCGGGCCTCTGACATTTCAGTCAGAATGTGAATCATTTTATAAATTTTAAAAGTTTATCAGGGAATGCTGAATGCCTATTGACGTATTTTCATCCATCATATGTTTTTTTGTCATGTCTTCCTCACCTTAAGGTATACATGAATCCATGGGACTACATTTTAATAATGATAAACATACATGCATTTTTAATGCCTGAGAATTGATATCCAAGCAAAGTTAAAAAAAATCGCTTACCATTTAGATGAACCAGCTATCAGAAGAAGAGCTGAGTAATCGGTCTCTTCGCAGGTCAACAGCTCCCACTCAAGACACTGAGGTCATGTCCGCTGTATTTTTTCTGGAATTCACATTCTACAGTTAAAAACTTGCACATGGCATTTTGTTTAGGCTGATTCCAGTATTTTTTTGCATTCAAACAGCACTTATATCAAGTTTGGAAATAGAACGTTGAATTAAGCGTTATTTCACGAGTCTGTAATTTCCTAATAAACTCCTACGTAATCTGATGCTAATCACAGGGGAAATAGAGACAGTTATCTTAATTAGAGTTCAGTTAGCTGTGTTGAGTTCGAACAAACTTAACTCCATTAAAAAAACTATATATTTGAACAGCTAGATGAATTAATACAACCTGAGATACTTTGTCACTTTGTTTTTAGGGTCTAGCAGGAGGAGAGGAACTTCAACTCATGGCTCCAGTGTTTCTAAAATCCTGACTACGGCCCTGTCTCTTTGTCTTATTCTAAAAACAAAGACCTACATCTTTTCATGCTAACATGACACACTAATCTGTTTTTTTCACCAAGCAATTTAGTTGTAAGAGGCTCCGTGTTTGGGTTTGTTTGGGAATGTTTCCAAAATCAGTGTTGGTCTTTTTACTTCAAAACTGGGCACCAGAAATGCCCTAATTTGTTTAAAGCTGCTCCAAATCAAGATCATGTAAAGCCCTTTCTCCGTCTCTCCCTTTCCTCTTAAAATTTCATGGATGTTGCGGTGTGTGCGTGTGTGCGTGTGTTTGTGTGTGTGTATGTGGGAGAGTTGGGATGGGAATCAGGAAGCCTCAGCCATAATATGAGCATAACATTTAGTGCTCCATCTGAGAAAAGTCTCATTGTCAATTCCCCCATCTATTCCTCACACAGCACAAAGCTGTCTCTGACCTCTCAGTCATTTTCACGGATTCTATTCTTTAGTGTGTGTTTTTTTTTTTTTTAAGATGCCATACAACTTTTACATTCCGTTCAAAATTCCAATCATGAATGATATGTTTGATCACGTTACAGACAACCTTGAATTGTACTCCCATGATAGAGCAAAATGCGTTGAATTTAGTTGGGCTGTGTCACAATTTTCTTTGGGAAATATAGTATATGGGCTTAGTCTTTTATTTCATTAACTAGAACAAAAGGCAACACAACACAAACACACACACACACACACACACACACACACACACACACACACACACACACAGACACACACATTGAGCATCATTCATTACTTTTTCTTAGCTTGTTGTACAGCTACTTTCCCAGGATTTAGCTGCCTGTGCCAGACCCACAGGCCACGGAGCTTAAAGGCCTGGCCAAACGACACCCTACTGGGCCGACAAGGCAGCCCCCATCCCCAACCCACCTGGAACAGAAGCCCCAATAAACCAGCACTTTTTTCTTTTTCAAGACGGGGGCGCCCATGATCAAACTGACGACACTAGGTGGCACAAATCAGCCTTGTGTGTTGGCTAATAGCTACAGCTGCTGAAGCCAAGCAGTTCCCTGCAAAAGCATGCGTCCCATAATAAATTTCCCTTCAAGATAAAAAATGCTTTTGTCAACGCTGACGTTCCACTTGTGCTGCAAATGTCTGTGTCGGTATATTAAGACGTCGTTAAGCAGCTGCAGAGATTCTGTTCTTTCTCTGGTTTCAGTGATGATGTCAAAACAGAATGTCTATTAATGAACTTATTAGGATATTTATTATTATAGGCTGTGCATCATACTCTCTGCTGTGACAGGAAGGCAGGATTTTAAGAAGGGAAGTGGCACATGTACACACACATGAATACAAATCACATTCATATTGTAGGCTGTTTAATTGATACTGTCTACAGTTTTTGATGATTTAGATAAGCAAACTTTAGTAGTAGTCGAGAGAACTGAAAATGCTGTTAAATGTTTCAATCTAAATAGAATATAGCTTTGGAGAAATAATTTAGTGAAACATGTCAGCAGTCTTACCTCCTGTCATGTCCTGTATCTCCACCGACTCACCACCCTCACATAGCTCAGGCTTAGCCACCCTCTAGTGACCGGAAACTAACATTACAATCACACCACAGCAGTCTCCGGTTATTAGGAAGCAGCTTTGGCTTCAGCTCACGCTGCTATTTCTACACGTATGCGCTCTGCTAGACAAATATATCATGATATATCCATCCGCCGGGGCCGGGCTATTCCAAGCCTGAGAAATGACAGAGAAATGCAGGAAGTCGTTGGAACATAAACAAGGCGCAATGGAGGAAGCGAGGGTCAAGGCGGTGCTTCCTGTTCCAGAAAACCACCTCTGTGTGCCTGAAAGCAGACACTAGGCAGCAGTGACACAGTGGAACTAAACTCCAATTACTATTATTATTACCAAGCTTTTTGTTCTGCATATTTCCTTCATCCTAATTCTACACACCTAATTCACCCAAAAAGTTGCATTTTGTATACTCTCAAATAAAGCTCAATTTCACAGTTGAACTTCTTATATCCTATTATATTATATCCTGTTTTATGTTTTATATAAGATGCACAATGAAGCATTGTTTTGATTACATTTAGTCAATAAAATGGCCTTCCCAGTTTCCCAGTGTGTAATCTTATGTTAAGTGACCAAAATGATAATTAATGATGCTTATGATGATTATTGTAATCTAAAACAAGTGAATATTTGAAGCTGTAACTTCAGTGTTATTCACATCATACTGTATACTGTACTTTACTCTAAAGAGATAAATGATGAACCTCTCGTGGAATACCAGTGAATGTGTGAGATGTGATTATAAAAGCATATTTTAAAAAACAGACTTTTTGGGAGATTTGGGATTTGTGTCCACCTGCAATCATCATGCTGCAGCCAGCTTTGATTTCCTGTTGGGATTTTTTTCAGTGTTTATTTTTGCAAATGAATGCAACCTCTAAACCTGTTCAAAGTCATTTTGGGGGGGTATGAAAACCTCCATTGTCAGATGTCCAGTCTGGATTAGATTCATTTTTCCGGCCAGACAAAACGGCAGCATCTGGCCAACATTATTGCAGCATATCATAATGAATTCATAATCTGGTATTATTGAAGCATTTGGTATTATTCTCAAACTCAATCACAGTAATAGGGGTATAATGATTTCAAAGGGTTTACATTTACAGGATGTAACCTGTCTCATTCCCGTTCTCACACACTGACAGATTACCTCCAAAACTAAAAAACTGTTTCCTTTTGGATTGTATCGTGCCACTCTGAATAACCTCTTTCAAAATGTGCTCACTCAGTTTGTCTCTTTCACTCTGCTTTTCCTTTGCAGGCGGTCCAGCACTGCAGCCCACACGACGCTTTGGACCACAATGCTCGCAAGATTCCACTCAAATGTCTTATCAGCACTTCAGAGAAGACGCAGTGTATCGTGATTTAAGGGAAGACATATGGTATCCATGAGAATTATCTCAACCGACTGAGTGTGTACAGCAAGAGCATCTGTATTTTAATAGTCTATGAGCAGTGGTGAAGGGAGAATGTGAAAGCTCTGAGGGATTTGGGAGAAAGGATACGATTGCATTTATGTCCCATCAAGCAGCTTGCTGGATCCAGGGGAATGCCTAATATATATCTGTATTTGGTCGCCAGCTTACATCTGTCTGCTTATGGATTTATGACTTCAAAACTATTTGGAGAGAGAAAAAAAAAAAGGCGCCTCTCGACAGAGTCAGTGACTAATAACTAAAGCCGACAGGGATGGCAGGCAAACACACACACACACACACACGGACAGACGTAACGACAAGGCTCGGCGACAAGGAACAAAGGAGTCGAAATCTGACACATTCTCTCTGACAGTAGGATAAAACTCACTCACCCCTCGAGCCATGTTCACACACACACACACACACACACACACACACACACACACACACACACACACACACACACACACATGAACAAGATTTACTTTTATTTTTTTGTCACGTAGAGTTTCCCTCACAAACATCATGTTTTCACACGTAAAAAAACAAGTCATGTCCACACGCTAAACCTTTCAAATCTTCACATTAAGTGTGTTTATTCTCGTTTTATTTAATCGCCGTATACGAGGAGGCTCGGATGACAAACATTTGTAGAGCCGCTGTTGGATCCAGAGACTGCGAGGGATATTTAAAAGGGTGAAGACAGTGAGAGCATTTTGGCTGCAGTTACTGAGCCCAGAAAAATATAACACTTGCTATATTTCTGTTGGGTTTGTAAAATAGCTTTTTTTGAAAGAGCTATATAGCTAAATAGCAAATATGTAATGCAGTATATTTAAAAACAACGTCAATGTATTGACATTGTACATTGTACACAAATTTTTAGTTTTAGTTGCCAATTACTTATGTAGCATTTTGTTGTACTCATAGGATTCAAATGATTCTTTGAAAAGCAGATTTGATTCTGGATCCAGATTTGATAAAGTGCTCACTACACGTCTATTCAGACATAATGGGATGAAATTCTCTGAACGATCGTGCAAAACTAAAGTAGACATGGAAGGTTTCAACTTTAAAGCAGCATTGATCTATTTTTGTCCACTTGGGGGCAGCAGAACAAGCTGCTACCACAACATTGACATATCACCGTATCAAGCCAACACCAAGTGGACATGGAGAATTATACAAGCATTCATTTTGGTTCCAACCAACAATGTAAGCCACGATACTCAATCTTTCTAGAGCTGTTTTGCTCTCCACCAGCTCCCGTGGGATGTATCCTGCTCTTTAGCAGCTAAATGCTAGCTAGCCGCTAACTTCATTTGTTTGCCATTTGGTGTGAGGCAGGTAGTGTACACCAAGTTTATCAGAGCCTTCTTAATGCCTGCTGCTGAGTCTGGAAAAAGTGTTGATGAGGGCTGTGAATAACAAACAGCAAAGCTCCATCTTTCACATGACACATCAGTCATTTAACCCGTTGTTGATACAGAAATATGGATTAGTGCAAATTCAGTCAGCATCACAGTCCATATGGTCCACAGTAACCCATGTAGCAGAGTCCAGTTGGACTGACTTGGTCTGCATTCAAACACATACCTTGTGCACACTACACGGCTTGCGGGCGACATGGATTCCGACATTTGGGCGATTGTGGTGGCGCACAACAATTGTGAATTTGCGACTTTGAAAATATGTAAAAAGATGGAGACAGATGAGAGAGCCGTTGCGATGAAATAATGAGAGACAGAGAGAGAATGAGAGGGAGAAATGGAAGGAGGTGGAAAGGTGAAGAAGATGTGGATGGGTGGTGGGGGAGGCAGATTGTGTGTGAGAGAGGCGTTTAATCCCCAGAAGCATCCTGACGGCATCTGCTCTGTACAGATGGGGACGGAGAGATGCTGAAACACACACACACACACATGTCCACACACGCTCACTATGTCACAGTGAAAAAAAAAGCACTGTCGAATGTTGGAACCCTTTTTCTAACACCCTCGAGGATCCTGCTAACCATAAGGTAAGGGAGCTTGGTAGAGTTCCATTATTTCCCACTGCTACGAAGGCCACTGGAGCTCTATCATCAGCTGATTGATGAACACAATGCTCTTTCTTTATCTCTGTCTCTCTCTCATGTAATCGAGATATTAAAAAAAAAAATGTTGCTTTCTATTTCATGCTGCAGCACAGGAGCTCTCCAGTTCTTCATTGAGACATGGGCATGACTCAAAAATTTGACCCCTGACCCCCATTTTTAGGCCAACAATGCCATCCTGACTACTTTTGCTTTTCACGCTTAACATTCTCACCTCCTACTATACAGCTTGGGCTGAAATGTTGACTGAGCAAGGCATCCCAGCTGTGAGAAAATTCACTTTGGCAAAACAGGCTCCATGTGCATGCTGGTGTTCTTGAAGAAACAAACTTTATCCGAGACCTAAGGGGAGAGTAAAGCATCCAAAACACACACATAGGAAGTCTCCCTTTGTGTACTGTACGTGACATTATCCAAGCCAAACCCAGGTTCACCCCAAAATCAAAAACACATGTTTTTCTATTTGCACACCCGCAGTAGAGATGTCTGACTTCTTTCCAGTATATTGGGACTATATGGCACTCGGCTTTTCCAAGCCCCAAATTTGAAAAACTCAACAGCCACGTCTCTTTCCAGAAATCATGACCAAGTTGCTCAAGATGATCCACAGACCTCTTTGTGAGCACTTTCATGTAGGAACTATTTTATGTCAAGTTTGTTTGTTAGATGCTCCACACAGTACAGTCAGAGCCTCGCTGTCACGGCCCATAATCCCATCAACCAGCAATCAGCAGCATCATATCTGTCAGCTAAAAGTCTGCTTAAATAAACTGGTCAATTGCACAGTAGCATGGTGTCTGCAACCAGTGTGAAAGACTGTCTGTGACTTTTCCCTCTTGGAGGCGGCGATGTGGAGCAGCAGGAGAAGATACTTCTGAAGCTCCTGCTAGACTTATTTGAAACATCTCAGCTCAGCGTTTGCAAGCTCCACTGACTCCATTGTCTGTCTGCCTTGTCTGTGCAGGAGTTTGGCGCCGGGCGTTTGCAGCCAAGTTGGAAACAACATGACCAATTGTAACATTTTAGAAAAAACAAAAAACATCACAAAATAGAATGTGAGAAGAATTCATGCAATTCATCCTGTTTGCAGTTTATGCCTCGATCTTACGTATTTCACCATTTTTAACCCCATTAAGCTGTTTTTGTTGCTTTTGGCGCCGTCACCTTGTTAATCTATCGTCGCTTGTTCCGTTTATAGGTGGAGGATTTATTGTCAGCTGAGACGCAGAGGTGAGGTCAATGGCCATTGTTCCTGGGGACCAACGGGAAGTGGCTGCATGGGACTTCCTGCTGCAGATATTGTACCTCTGGAGGGCAGAGAGGTGCGTGTTTGTACGCGGGCTCATGCGTTTGTCATTTGTTTTTTTGGTTGATTTTCACTCTGCCATGTCTCCTTCTGACTCCCTTCTTTGCGAGATGGAGAACCTTCAGGTTTTATTTACAACCATGGTCTGAACAGCATTGCGAAGACTACGTTTCAATGTGAAGGAGGTCAACATGCATGTATGTAAACTTGTCTTCTGACCGAATCACAGGCAAGTGCAACATACATACACAAAAGAAGGGTTATGTGATTGTGATCAGGTCCATGAGTCCCCTTCGCCAGCTAAAGTCACACACAAAAAAACAGCAGAATGGCATCGCTCTACAGTAAAAAAGAAGAAGAAAAAAAGCCACTTAACTGCAACAATATCACAGTGTTTGATATGTGTACCTATTTATTTCCCAGTATCTACCCCCTGTTAAATTATAGGCACGATCAATTTTGATAATGCAAGGGAGCAGCGGCATCTGGCAGAAAAATAACCATCTTGATTATTCCTTCTCATGGAGAATTTTCTTTTTCTTCTATTCTGTACTTTCTTTGCCTTTCCAAGGTAATGGTAACAATTTTCTCTTTTCAGTCTCACTCGAGGCCTCTTTCTCTCACATACCGGTGAAATGTGGCGCCGTTGTTGTTTTGTTTTTTCCCCCCCGTCTTTTGCTGCGACGCTGAAAGCCTTTTGACCTACAAAGTAGGGTTTTGTTGATAGATTGATGCTTTCACACAGTGACATTAGCTGAATCGCCGGTGTTCGGAGGCCCGCGGTGCCACTCTGGAACAAATGCCCTGGAATTTTCCCAAATAATCCCCCTGTGTGCCTGCCTGTGTGTGGTAAAGCGTTGATCTCCGGGGGGAAATGGAAAGCATCCATCTATATATTTGTCTGTTTGTCAGTCGGTCTGCCTACCTTTTTACTAATCGTTGTCTTTCTCAAAGGGGGAGGGATGGAGGTGCAGTAACCTTTGATGTGAAAGGAGATATAGATGAATAAAGGGTTTGGAGAGGGGCCGAGGCAGGAGACGCGGGGATTTTGTGATGACAGCTATGGTATTAACACTTGGTGACACTGGTGCAACATGGCATTATACCTTGACAGCGAGGTGAGGGAGGCAGAGAGAGAGAAAGGATGAAAGAAGAGAGGAGAGAAAGAACACTTCCGTGTGTCTCATGAGAATGAGATGTCATCCATGCAATGTTTAAGCCTGCATTAGTCTAGATTGTGATGTAGAAATATGCCCGTTACTGTAATTGCCACGGTGGTGTCTCAGCGAAGAGGAGGATGACATCTCCAACAAATGAGACAACAGATTTAAGTTGTTTGACAAAGCACAAAGCACCCAGTGAAGAAGAGCTGCACTATTTCTGACACCTGGTGAACAGGCCTGCCAGATTGTCAATATAGTTTGGAGTGAGACAGTAGCATTACTATCATTTTTACATCATCATTTTTTTTTCATGGTCATGGTCAGGGTCATCTTGAAAAGGGATTACATTGACAACTTCTGTGAACCTCTGAAGGAAAATTGGGAGTGAAATCGGTCTTGAAATGGTCACAAATGATCTGTAAACCAAAAATACGCATTTACGCATGTGTACATCGATCCGTGTGTGTTTTTGGATAGTCATGAAGGTGTGTTCCAACCTGCACACAAACACAAAGCAATTTGGACACATGTAAAACTGTTTTACAAGTGAACACATCACAGTTTTGAGATTTTTTCCATGGTCTCCAGCTCCACAAATGCATGCTGGGATAATCTGTGCCTTCGATGAAATCGTGTGCGATTTCAAAGTGGGAAAACTTTTTTTTCTAAATAGACAGAATAGCTCGTCACCCCTTGATTAGAACACATACATTTACCAACTATATACACTATACAGTAGCCTTATATGGTAAAAAAGAAGTTATGGCATGTGAGTCATGTTCTGCCTTTCTTTCAAGTGATTTATCATCATTGTTATTGGCTTCTCAAACCACGGGGAGAAACTCACAGCTGAAATTCAAACAAGTTCTGAACTTTCCTAGTGTGTTCTTTGTTATTTTACAGGGGATTCTGGGAAATTTAGGAAGAAGCAGACTGAGAGAATGCGTGCACAACAGTGGGGTCAACTGGAACGCACCAAAAAACAGTGAATGGAATCAAAACAACACAGACGCACTGAACTTGCAAACGGCAATTAAACGTCATTAAAATGCACGCCGGTGTGAGAATAGAGCTGCGCCTTGCCCGAGTAATCTTGTCTTTGCGTACACATACGAGTCATTGTCAAGCCTCGCAAGCAGTGGGTCACAGCTGAGGGGAGTTCAGAGGGTCCAAGACCAGCACCGCCAACCTCCCCCCCACTCTGCTCGAACACACACACACACACACACACACACACACACACACACACACACACACACACACACACACACACACACAGCCTTGTCAAAGGACCCTTTGTGCGCCGTTGTTTTTTCAGGGGAAATACTCTCTTTATTCCTCTGTGGGGAATATAAAGCAGCGATCACCTAATCACACACACTGAGAAACCCAGTCAGGCCCACCACACACACACACACACACACACACACACACACACACACACACACGCTTTATAAAAACACATGCTCAAACACATGCAGAAACACATACACCCTGCGCACACACGTTTGTATTGACACATGTAAATGACCACAGGTTAACAGGCTAACACACACACACACACACACACGCACACAATCACACACACATACACACACACACACACACACACAATGGGTCATTTATGTCCCTCTCTGCACCTCACATTCATACTTGGCAGGCGGGTGAAGGCTCTGTTGTTTCAGTGACCTGGTGGAGAAGTTATGTGCTCTTAATTTATACATCAGGAAACACCTTTCTCTCTCTCACTCTCTCTCGCTCTCTCTCTCACTCTCTCTCACTCTCTCTCTCTCTCACTCTCTCTCTCTCTCTCTCTCTCTTTCACTCTCTCTCACTCTCCCTCTCTCACTCTCTCTCTGTCTCTCTCTCTCTCTCTCTCTCTCTCTCTCTCTCTCTCTCATATACACACACACATAAACACAGGAATGTTCTAAGTCAGAGCAGTCTTTAATATGCAGCAAAAGTCAACAAACAGGCTTGATATTAAAATAGAAAAAAACCCTGATTTTTGGAAAAACGACTGAGAATAAACCTCCACCCTTATTTGGAGGAGGGAAAGGGAGAAAAGAGAGCGAGGAGTAAAGCAAACCAGAAACCTTCAGCTGCCCTCGGGGCAGAGTGTAATATTGATGATGGTTGCGAGACTCAACTGTGGACACAGATGGACACACACGCAGTGGTGTGGCAGCGGCATATACACGTTCAGGACAAACCCTTACAGAACCAGGACAGAAGACATGCTGCTGAAAATGAAATCCTCTAATATAAGAGTGTGTGTTTATGTGCATGTGTGTGTGTGTGTGTGTGTGGTACCCACTGAGCGCTGTGCTCTCCCATGGGAACGCGAGCCCAGCTGAGAGTAAAAGGCAATTACTGTGTTTAACTACTTTTATCTGCGCTCAGAGGCAACCATACATCGCCGATTCCACAGAACATCATTAAAGGACACTTACACACACACACACACACACACACACACACACACACACACACACACACACACACAGAGAGCCACACAAACACACATACACACACACAGGGCCACGTCTGGTGGGTTATCCATGCCTGTCACATCGTCACTTACTCAATTTGGAGTGATACAAATACCGGCAGACATATTTCAATAATCTGTTGGAGCAAATTATGATATCTGATTAGCAAATGATGGAGAAGGGTGGCACACACATTCAGCAGTCTCTCCAACACACACACACACACACACACACACACACACACACACACACACACACACACATTTGCACAGTTCTTTGTTAATGCAGGACTTGCAGTTGATGTGGATGATTTGTGAGGCCTGTACAGTTAAAGAGGAAGTCAGTACGGGACAAACACACAGTGTTACAGTCAACCTGCAAAGGCTTCGGTTTTAACCAATTTCCTGAAGGACATTTGGACTACATCCAGACATAAGGCCACATAGGTCAACAAAAACCTACAATGCACAGACAAAAGCATTTCATAAAATATGACATTATATAGTAATAGGAGAAAACTAAATAATGGAGAGAGAAAGAGCAACAAGGGGACATTATGAAGTCACTGATGTCAAGAGTAATATGTAAAATGCATTAATGGATTTTGCAGCCAGGTCTCTATGTTCCTATGAATAACCCATATTCAGTGCATTGACAAATCATTCTAATGAAAGCAATACCCCTTTACAATGAGAAGAGGAATAACAGTAATCTACTTCAAGCAATAGGACTCAATAATCAATTAAGAATTCTAAAAGTATTTAGTTTGTGACTGCAGAAGCCACAACGGGATATGTATGTTGTTGTTTTTTGCAATAATGCCTTGATTTAATGCCATTTACATTTTAAAACTTGTACAGTAGAGCAGCTTGGATTTGACTTTCGAGAAGAAACGAATATAAAGAAGGGGGGACCGAATAAACACAGTAGAGAAAGCTACCTTCTCTCCACCTTAATGTGAGTTGGCATTTGACAGGGATGTGTCAGACTTGTGTGAGTAATGAGAGAGAATGACTATGTGTGTGTGTGTGTGTGTGTGTGTGTGTGTGTGTGTGTGTGTGTGTGTGTGTGTGTGTATTAGAGAGAGAGAGAGAAACGGAATCAGAGAGAGAGAACCTCACTCTAGCTGCTGTGGTGGTATGTGCTGTTGCCCTGCAGACAGACAGACAGACAGACAGACAGACAGTTGTTCATTGGCCAGTTGGCCGCCATGGTCGCTGGGCTGGCACACCGAGGTGGTCAGCATGAAACGGGTGGCACTGCTTGTGCGTGTTAGAGTGTGTGTGTGTGTGTGTGTGTGTGTGTGTGTGTGTGTGTGTGTGACTCACTCCCACCTGCAGGGAGACAGAGCATTGCCAGCCGCCAGGCCTGGAGAACATTACTCACCGTCAGGACCGACGTCTCCTTTTGATACACACACATACACACACACACACACACACACACACACACTGGAATATTCAGCACACCACTGAATAATAAGTAGGTGTCCTGCATTCCGAGACAAAATGTGCCCACCTGCGAATAAAGTACATGCTTCACCCACAGGGACTGAATGCGAAAGCACGGAGAGGTTTTAATATTAACCAAGCTTTGTTTATCTAAAAATAAAATCATTTCCATTTCAATTTTCCAACATTGTTAGAATGATCGTGAACAAACAGCGTTGGCAAGAAGATTGGCAGCCTCCGCTCGGCATCTTATGTTGTGAGTCATCTCGTCTAATTTTATTTGAAAAATCTGCTCGGTTACTTTATGGCACAAAAAAAAGAAGGCATTAATCTTGAGCAAGTATGAGACTGTATGAAAACGATCAGGGCGGGGAAGAGGGGTGGAAAATTATGTTACACTTTTTAAAGACCCTTTACATTGGATCCTTGACTAAGAAAAAAATTGCATCACCATTCCCACAAAGGTGCACAAAGTAAAATAGATGCTGTGATTTAATTTAAATCGTAATATGTTAAGTATAATTTTCACATATAGACATAGACATCAGCAATTTCCCCAAATAATGTCAAACAGAACAAAAGGATGCATCATATCTGTATATTTTAGCCATTCTTTATTGTACTTTTCCCTTCAGCAAAAAAATGTAATAAAAAATCTCTCTGTTTCCTACACCCTCTAATAATTTACATACAGTCCCTAAAATGTACCAACTGACCTTCTAGGGTTTTGAAGAGGCAATAGGTTAAGAAAACCAACACTTTTTTGACTATCATCCTTTAATTACAAAGACAAAACCATGATCCAAATATATATAATAAATGCGCATGTCCCATCTTTAACTCCTTTGCTTTACTGCAATCAACCACAAAAACCTGACCATCAGAAAAATGATGTCAAATAAAATCAGATGCAATTAGCACAGGCTGAGGTGAACACCGAAGCAGCAAAATGGCAGATTTTTCTCGCCCTTGGTACAAAATGAGACTTCAAGTGTTGTGTGACAGCGGAGCGTCTCCATTACAACACTAACGAGAAATAAAACAGCTTTTACCACAAAGCAAATCAGGCTTTGGCTCTGAAGCCGTGTGAGTGACACTGATCTCTCTGTGCATGTGTGTACGCCTGATCTTCTTCCGTCCATCTATCCATCCATCCATCCATTTACTCTAAGCTCTTAAGCAGTGCTGCTGTTAAAAAGTCCCCTAAAACTCTAAGCCAAGAGCGATAACATGAGCGGCAGGGGGATAACGTTGATGCAGTGTCAGACACACACAACTGACACCCAGTGTTACTCTTGTGTTAACAAAACCCATCACGATCTGTCTGTCCGTCTGAAGGCTGCGCTAATCTGCTCTTAATCACAAGCTCTTATTTACAAAAAAAAAAAAAAATTTTTATTAATGCAGCTGAGGGGGGGAGAGGATGATGGTGATGGTGGTGATGATTTTGTGATTAAATGATGCCACCGTTGTGTTGGTGGATTAGGACGGGCGTGGAAATAGATTAGTTCTGCAGTGGTTTTTCATCATGATTGGCAGGCCTCCAAAAACTCCCTCTCCCCTTTTTCTCTCTTTGTATCTGTCCCCCCACCCACACACCCTATTCCTAAAGCAGAGCTTTGTTGAGCTCTATGGTTTGTAGGCTGCTAGCACCACCTGCTGATGAAGAAAGACGTGACTTTGATTTCAGTTGAACGGGGGTTGTGCAGTGTAGGAGACGGCTTGACCCCCAAAAAGGTTCCTCTGGCAAAGTAAAGGAACAAGGAAGGAGGGGGAACACATCACATGCGTCCACGCAGCCTGCGAGGGAGTCGATGAATTGTGTGACGAGAATTAAAATGATGCCATCATAACACTAAATGAGGGAAATGTCTTTTGTAAGATTCATCTTGTTGAGTTCCTTGGAGCTGATCAGGCAACCCTGTCTCCTAAACACTACATTAATGTACAACTAATTTGCTCCTCCATTGCTCCAGTTGCTGCCTGGATGTTCACCCACAGTTCTTTGTGGTACCATGCAGAAGTCGATGGGACGTGGTTGGGTTCGATAGGTCGGTGTTCAAACTGCAGGAAAACACTTCAAGTCACTGTTGGCTATTTCAGTTTTTAAGTGCCAAAGTATAATCTTAAAAAAATGTGAATCAAGTTTGCTGCAAGTGGATATTATATTGCAAAAGTGGATATAATATGGCGAACAATTGTGCAATCATGTCAGTGAATGTTTTGCAGAGGATGCTTATTAAAAAGCATATCCGCATTCATTTCGAGGACACAGGGTTGGGTTTTGGAGGCAAGTGGTGACCCAACATCTTACTGTGACACTTTTTCTTTTGATTTGTCACCCTTTGTATGTACATACATGGTACCATGGATCCCTGGGTTTTCCTGGTCTTATGTCTGCATCTTTCTTGTGAGGTTTTTTTCAGACTTGACTTGAGTTTCTGAGTGACAAACTTTCTGGACACGTGTTGATTTCTTGCCCTCAAATGCAGCGTGCGTATGCGTGAGTGTATTCAGTAAACGTGTGAAGTTCTGGAAAGAGAGACTGACCACTCCTCTGCCCTTCAGCATCAGCGGCTATCGCTCCCCTCTCTGCCTCCTCATTAGGGATTCTGATAGAAACAGAACATGTAGACACACGCACACACACACACACACACGTATAAATGCACTACACTCACAGAACACACAAAACACAGTTTGATTCTAATTGGGTGACCCAGAGCCACTGATATCATCTGTTATGGTGTGAGACCACAATCTCACCCAGAGCAGCCTCTGCAGTCACACCGCTTCCGAAGAAGACTTGAAGACCGAGGGAAGGGTAAAGAAAAGACAAATAGAAGACAAACTGGCCTGGGAAGGAAGGAGGAGAGGAGGGAGAGCACAACAACAACGACAAAAACACAAAGTGGCGCCGAGTTCATTAATTAGAATTTCAAATTGGACAAACTCAAGATGACAGCGTTGCGCTTGTCAAATCAGATCATGCCCCGGCGGGGTGAGAGAGAGGGAAGAGAGGGAAGGAGGCACACTGCTCAGAGCCAAACACCACTCTTAGTAGCTGAACGGGTGCCATCTCTCTCTCCCTCTCTCCCTCTCTCTCTCCTCCCCTCTCTCTCTTTCTCTCCATTTCCTCTGATTATGCCGACCGCCTCCCCTCTGTCCCCGCGTGAATGTCAAGGCCGCCTTAACAAGAAGTGACAATTAAAACATCATCGGCGTCCTCCGGCTGAATGGGAGCGGCCTGCCGGGGTCCCTGTGAGGGAGAGAAAAGAATAAAAGAGATGGAGGAGCTGGAAGGAAGAACACCACGAGCTGAGAGAAATTGAAGGGAGAGATATACTTTGGCAATCTATACTGGACTATTAGGCCAATAAAGCTTAATGAATTAAACTGATATACATTTATATATGATTGGATGTGTATGTATGAGAGATGGAACAAAGAAAACATCCATGAGACATACAGTGCACATCATAAAGGCTTTAAATCACCATGTTAAGACAGATTCGGTAACACTGGGCCCATGAGACCATCCATGTGATACAGGACCATCAGGATTAAGGGGGGAAGACAATAAATGTGTTTCTTTTGATACATTGTGTGAATTTACTGTCCCGTAATCAGATGAAAAAGCAATTTTATGTTGGTACAAAGGTTGTCTGTTCTCCATAGCCCTATTAAAATGAGTTACCAGTTTATTAGGTAAATCTGGTGAGTTGAATGTAAGCCAATATCTTGTACTTATGGGGGTGAACAACAGACACATTTTCTGTTAGTAAGGACAGTGACGTAATTTTGTGGGCAGCACGAATCAGGAGGCAGTATAATTCCCTTAGCACGCTAGCTAATGCCGGCTAGAAAGTGTTGGCTTGTTGTTTAACAAAGGCTGAAGAACATACAAGTTTCTCTGAATATGTACAGTTACTCACTCTGCGTGAGTGTTATTTGAGAAAGTACTTTAACCAACTTTAATCAATGTAACCAGATCTGCTGACCCCTACTTTCTGATGCAATGGCCAGACAATTACACACCTGATAGAGAACCCAAGGGTGCACAGTGAGTGTGTTGATGCCCAAAACTATCCTGTGGAAAAAGTTGCTCTTCCAACATTGGCAACAGCTACCGACACCGCAAAGTAACCCCCCTCCAAAAAAAACAGCCCACTACTGGTGATCTGTGTTTGCCTCCAGCCAACATCGTAATGGACAAATCATGATGATGGCAGGAAAAGGGTCTATACCCAAGAATTTAATACAATATGATATCACTACTATATGACAAATGTGCCAAAGATGGATCAGAGTGTAACCTCTGACTGTGTTAAATCAGCTCAATGCCAGTGTTTCCATTACTTCACCCCATCAGAGTTACTTTAACTTTTACATGGTTATGAATTATTGCCTCGGAGCCTCATGAGCAACTTGCCCAATCGACATTTGTCGAAAGTGCATGTCAATGAAATAGCAAGTCAAATTTGCTGTTTAGTGCTCCTGGAATGGTTTTAGTAGAACGTTCAACAAGCCCTTAAACAATCGTGCAACGTGTCCTCGCCTGTCTAGATGTCATTTACATTAGATTAGATGTAATTGTAATGATCCCTGTGGGCGAATGATGGCGCGCAGAGATTGATTTATAGCAGATGATCATTAAACAAACCGTTGTGGGCATTTCATTGCAAGGAAACGCAAACAGAAGAAAGGAAAGGAAAGGAATCCAGACGTTATGATACATGCTGTGGTACTTTTACCAGTGGCCTAGATTAAGCGGGCTAGATGGTGTTTGGCATTTTGAAGTAGGCCTATGTGTTTTGCGCGTGTACTATATGTGTGTGTATGTGTGTGTGTGTGTGTGCGTGCTTTACACCAGCTGTGCCACTGCACACAAGGAAAGAGCTCGTGCCAAAATGAGCTGTCTTCACAAAGAGCCAAAAATCATCCAGCACAAAACCGGGCAACCCCTTGCACACATACACACACACACACACACACACACACACACACACACACACACACACACACACATACAAACACACACACATATGGACATTCACTGAACGCACAGAGGCAGAAACACAGACAGGACCTCAGTTAATGAGGCATGAATTTAGGAGTGGACACAGCATCCTGAGTTTTTATTTTCAAACTAGTACAGTGTATTTTGAATTATGTTGCATGTGTGTGTGCACGTGTGTGTGTGTGTGTGTGTGTGTGGGTGTGTGTGTGTGTGTGTGTGCAGAGCAAAACAGCCAAGGGCTCTCCGGTTTGATGGCTTTCTGTTATGACTCCATTATGCTGATGGCTTTGGTTCTGTTCCAGGTTCTCTAGTGTGTGTGTGTGTGTGTGTGTGTGTGTGTGTGTGTGTGTGTGTGTGTGCGTGTGTGTAGGGTGGCAGGAAAACACTTGCACTCCTCAGCATCATTAAGGATTGTGGAGATGCTCTGCAGAGCCTGGCTCACCCCTAAAGGTCCCTGAACTTTGGAAAGTACGCCTCTTTGAGTGGGGACTTTTATTGCACCTGGAACTATCATACAGGAGCTAAAGGTAGCCCCTGGTTCCTCTGGTCCAAATGCAAGTTTATTTCCTAAAAAAAGTTCTAGGTCCTCTGGGAAAGTTCTTGAGTTGGAAATGCCCTATTTTAGCTAAAATGATTATTCTATTTACAATCTTTGACATAGTTTTTTTGTTATCAATTGTTTTATTTTGTGAAAGCAGTAAGAGACACCGCTGATCTGTGATCCATCACCTGCATTCACACAAACTTTGGGCCATTTCACACACTATTTCTTTTATGAATGACTGATGAATACTATTTGTCCAGTACTATCACTGACTGAATAACAACTTTTGTATGTTACTTACAGTTTTCCGTTACATTTTTCTGATCCTCTTGCCAAAAAGTGATGTTTGCAATGCCCTGGCAGCAGATTCTTTCTAAACTGAAGCTCATTGTAAAACTTTGAGACAGCACAATGTTTTCACTCCATACCCATAAGAAGATTAGTCAATTTAAAGTCCTCTTGTAGATGCTTTGTAACTCTTGCACAAGTGATGTGAAATCCTCTGTAACTATAACATCTCACATATGTTTTCTCTTTTTTGTGTTGAGTCCCAGCCACAGCTGTATCCTGAATGTTGGTTGGAAAGCAGCAGAAAAAAGCTACTGTAAGCTATTGTGCACTATTGCATGAGACATTAGCCTACTTTTGTTAATTATGTTGGACAGTTGTGTGCTTGTCATCAATTTAAGCTTAAAAGGGGGCAAAGTGGTATGACACACTTGCCGCAGAGCCAGCATATTGCAGTATAACTACAAATATTGCACATACATTGTTATATATTGTTTTCTTAGTAATGCGAGTGCACAGTAGCCTTTCGTTGTTGCATAATGGTATGACCTTCTCGTACACATGCTAATCATTGAGAATGTGTGTGTTTCAGGCCTCCTCTTCACCGCTACACCAGGAAAGTCCAGTCGCTGGGCGTGCGTCCATACTGTAAGGGAACAAAGGTGATGAAAAGGTCACAGGAGAGTCCTCCGGGGAGCCCGACAAAAATCTCACGTCGCTGAGCACTAAACTTCTCTCGCCCTGCCCGCCGCTTAATTGCGAGCAAAACACAAATCAAAAAGTGAAATCAAATATCCGTGAGCAAATCTGCAAACTCAGCCACCGACGGAACACAACACAACAGAGCAAAAGGAACTAGAATAAAAAAAAAAAATCAAAACAAAATGTTCCCCAATCCGTGACAGCCGCAGAGGCAAATCCAATTATTTGTGTCTCATGTTGCAAATTTGTTCTAATGGTCGAAGTGAGAAAGTAAATAAGCGCCTGCGAAGGGGAAACAAAAGAATGTGATTTCTAATTAACTTGAAAGAGGAACAGCAGGGCGACTTAGTAAACCCATCTTTCATCTGCTGCCTCAGACCACTCGTTTGTTTGTGGCACAATGTTGTCTTCAAGAGGGGCGGGAGGAGGAGCGCGCGTGCGTTGGGGGGGAGCGGATAACACCGCACTGCTTCACTCCAAATGAAATGTCAACAGATTTACCAGCGCTGCGGAAGGAGCACAGCATTTTCCAGCGTTTTGTCGATTTTATTGTTCATTAAGCTTCACCCCCCCCCCCCCCCCCCCCCCCCGCGCTCCACAACTCTTCCTCCTCCTCCTCCTCCTCTCCCACTTGTTCGAGGCTTCATTTGCAGTATCTTGGCTTTGAAGATCACAAAAGGCTGAGGCAATAATTGGGTTTGTGCAATTACAGCGAGCTTAATGAGAGAATTCAGGAGTTTGTCTTGCCCCTATCTCCAACTCTCCACGCTCCACCATTAGGCCGGCAACCGTCTCTCTCTCTTTGTCTCTCCTCCCTTCTCCCCCTCTCTGAAGCACTGTCGACTTAGGGAAGATGTTATCGGATGTAAAGATGTGGTTAACACATTGAGAACACACATCACGCATGCACACGAGGCCGGGCTGATGGAGAGAGCAGATATGCTAATCGCCTGACCAGAAACACAAAACAACAAAAACACAGATGCAGCACAGAAAGTAAACAGAGCAAGAGAAAGGGAGACAAAAGCAAAAGTCCCGAGTTGAATGAGATAAGACGCGTCAACTGATCAAAGTGTTTAGAGGACATTCAGGAGATTAGGAAGATTCAAAAAATGAAACCCAAAGGGCACTATCTGCTCGTGTCATTTGGACGTGTGAGTCTGCAGCGCCACTAGTGTAAATCCAGTCAAAGTGATTCATAATCAGTTTGTCAATCGAAACAACTAGGCAAGGGTACACTGGCTTTTAATTCTGAAAGATTTATGAAAACGTTGGTAAATCAGAAATTCCAAATCTTTTTGCAGATTCAAATCATATAGTCCAGCTTAGTTTAAAATGCAAAAGTCTAACTAGTTCATTCAGCTTGACTGTGTTCAGTTCAGTCGTTGATTCTAAGCGCTGGCAGAAGAAGCAAGTAAAAGTTCTGCAGTTCTGACCCCTAACTGGAAAGGGGGAACGATTTGGTGTACGCTGTACCGAGACCTCAACCATATGTGGGCCTTTCCAAGTACAAGTGAGAAAATAAGGATCACATTCAAGCTCATCACGCCCCTACTAATAATAGGCTAATTACACAGCACAATAACAGAAAGTCAGCGATACATAACATGCTCATTAACACAAATTGAGCCTTCAGCAAGGAACATTATGAATCTCTTTAAACCTGTAGCGCTGCTAACCACTGTAGAGGTGTCGTGTTTGTCGGCTATGTACAATATTACCAAGTCATTACTCACTACCTAATATGATAATTCACTTATTATGTACTTGCAGGCAGTGGATGTACAATGAGGACCAATGTTTTGACTCAGACAGCAGTCCAGTAATAAAATTATGGAGACGCAAGATAAGTTAATATTTGGAGGAAATATTTGTTTTTGTTGGGTCGTGCCTTTCTTCGACCATATTTTCAATTTAGTGAGTAAACATTTCTATTCATTTGACTTTTTTTTTTATTGGGCAGAGATGTGACAATATAAATGTTCTAGGCATTGTCATATGGCACTAAAACTGCTGTCACTTGCACTTCCATCTCCTACAATCATATCACTGAATACTTAATTCAAGTTACCTATTAATTCATGGAAATAGAGTCCTGAGGGTGACAGGAGTGTAAAGAACACAGATGTTCAACCAGCTGTTTCTGAGAGGGGGAGAAACATCTGTGGGATGTGTATGTGTGTGTGTGTGTGTGTGTGTGTGTGTGTGTGTCTGTATATGTGCATGCAAGCATGCTTCGGTGTGTCTGTGCATCTACCAACCTGTATATCCGTAAGTTCCTTTGCTATCCGTGAAGCCAGCTGTGACTTTTTATCCTGACAGGGGATGTGTAAGTCCTGAGACAAAAAAAAAAAAATGTGATCGTTTAATCGGCTCTGAGAATCGACTTGTTGCAATATAAATCATGAGAACATAGAGAATATAAAGTAAACATATTACAGTATTAAGCAAGAAGCCACAGGGTTCTTACAACTTTCTGAAGATGAAACTGTCCATGTGGTCACAAGAGACCCACAGCCTCAGTCTTCAAAGCACTAAGCTAGTAAAAAGTTTAAAACTATTCACATGCAGTACTTTGTAATACAGCAAAATATCTTTTTAATATGAAAGAAGTCATCCATTAAAGATAGCATAACTTTTTTTAATGGTTTTATGCTTTATTTCGTGGCCAGGAGCAGTCACTTCCTGTAGTCTGGTCGTCACTATGAGATTACTAGAAAACCAGCGGAAATCCTGTAATCCTGTATCCATGTAACAAATGTATTAATTTTACATTTGAACAGTGCTAGGTTAGCTGTTTCCAAGTCTTTTTGCTAAGCTAAGCTAATCAGGCTGTGGTCTGTAGTTTAATATCTATCGGAGAGATACGGCCTACCTCTCTGAGAGTGGTACAAGAAAGCTAATAAAAGCACTTTTGAAAATGTTGAACAATTCCTTCTAAAGCATACATAATAATACACATAAAATATAAACTATATAGAGTACACTCTGCAGTTGATTTCAATTAGTGTCCATAGCTGTGTTCATATTGAGATTAGGCTACATGAAAAAAAAATGAATTGTTTCGGGAAAATGTTTTCCAATTGAATTAAATATGCAATAGTAAACTGGTAGACTGGATTATATACAAGCAATGTGTCTGCTGCTTCTCTCTCTCTTACCTCTCCCTGGTAAACAATGTGTCCAATGGGACAGATCATGCAGGCAGTACCAGAGCCAAATACCTCTTTGACCCGCAGCTGCTTCAGAGCAGAGCACAGCTGGCTCATGGTCAGGTAGCGCTCTGTCACCTTAAACTCCCCCTGGGCACAGAGGGACCAGAGGAAATGTGATGACTATCTTGGAATATTTATCCATGCATGTTGACCTTTATGGTTTTTGGTCTCTCTCACCCATTTCCTGGTCAGTTCCAGGATGCTCTGTCGGGTTACACCTGGGAGTATGATGCCATCCAGAGGTGGAGTTGCAAGTTCCTCCTCTGTAAAATAATAAAGTAATAAATAGAACAAAGTAAAACTACTGCTATTACTGGAGATCCTGTATGCAATTATGTTATAGTGATATTGTTCTGTCAATCTGATCTGTAAAATGTTTTGTATCTGAAGCACATTACTGTTTATAACCTTACATTGACAGTGAATATTATTTGCATCCGTGGTTCACATGGAAGTTGAAACATTAACCCCTTTGACCCCTTTCGCCTACAGCAAAACACAACAGCTTGTGATTGGCCAAGTGCGGTTCTGGTCGTGCAACTGACCTCCATCCTCATTGATCCAGTGCAGGAAGATGTTCATGGTGCCTGCCTCGGTGATCTGGTGGTCCTCCCCGTACAGCCACAGCACCTGCTGGCACCCATGATCCTCTGCTTCATACTGGGCGAACAAAGAACACCCATAGTTTCTGCAGAAAAAACAAAACAAACAGTAGTAATAGCGCAAATAAGTGCAATGATTGATTATCAGTGAATAAAAACTAAAACATGAATGCAGTATGCGCCTACTCACCCTCCCATCTTGTAGTTTCCAGTCCCTCCTTTCCAGGCCCGTGTGTACTTTGGGTCGGCCCACAAGGACAGACTTTCTGCCTCACTGTTGAAGTAAGAGCCCACTCGACACAAGATCACATACAGCAAGGCATTGGCAGCCTTCTTCAGACCCAGAGATTGCTGCCGTGGGCACGTAAACACATGAATATTAAATGTAATTTAATTAAAAAGAACATAACCACCTGCCTCCACATATACTGCAACCCCTCACTATCCTCCTTACCTCAGTGCCAAGAAATGTCGGTCTGATGTACAGACTGGCTGAGTCTGAGTGAGGAACCCAGTCCTGGTCGATCTCTACCAGTCGCCTGATGCACTCCAGAAACTCTGACTGATCAAAGGCCTGGAGGAGGGAGGGAGTTGGAGAGAGAGAGAGAGAGAGAGAGAGAGAGAGATGAGCAGAGAGGAGGTGGAGTGGGAGAACTACTCATTCTTCACATCCATCTTACCGGAAGGCAAGCTCTCTTAGCAGTGTTGGACATGCGGTTCATGTTGAGCATCGGTCTGAAGAGACGCAGTTGGTTGTCGTCCCCACGGAACGCCTTCAACCCTTCAAACAGCTGGCGAGAAGAGAAGAGAAGAGGGTTGAGATCACTGAGGTCATGAGTTCCTCATACATCCACCCCATCCAAGTACATTCCTCCTAAAAGTATTTATAAACTATACTACTTTAGGAAACTAGGAAATGATTAGGAAGTTACGGGCCCATAAAATAAAGCAGGTTTGTTTCCCAAAACCAAGATCTGTTCAAAACCCTCTCCATGCTGCCAGGTATGCAATTCCGATGGAGAAATACAAAATGATTTATTTATTTAGTAAAGGTAGGTTACCAGGTTGCTAAAAAAGTAAAATTCCCAGAAACAATAGGACCTTGTGACCTCAGTGTTCTCAATGCTAGTTACTGCCCTGGTTGAGAATCTAATTGAGTTTGGTTTCTGTGTATTCAAACAACCATTATGCATTTGGTGCAATGTGATACAATGCTTTAAATACATACAATAAATACATATTTTGCCAGTTGTTCCCCTTCATATTTACTTCATGTGTGCTGTAACTAGTTAGATCTTTTTCTGTTTTGAAAATGCTGAAACCGTACTCCTGACTAAACTCCTTATACCGCAGTATGACCAGTCAAGTCAGCCTCCTGACAGAAAGCAGCAGGAGAGGACATATCAAATCCCTTTTAGCTAAAAGGTATAAAAGGCTAGTCTGAATGCTTCCTGCCTGTATGCCATAGTGTAGTGACGAACAGGCCGGGTGGAGTGACAGGTTCCCAAAGGGCTTAATGAGCGGAGCCTGCCAGCCCTCACTCGCACTCCACTCTATGGTCAGCATGTGGTCAGTGAAGACGTTCCCGAAGGCGGCCTCGTCCCGTTTGGTCTTTGGAGTGGAGGACAGCTCTATAACCAGGTCAGCTGCCTGGTCACAGGACAAGAACAGCAGAGAAAATAGTGACATTAAAGGAAAAGGTGGACATGAAACATTGAGGTCCCCGAGTTCTCCATTCTGGACAGACAGACACAGCACCTTTACTTCGGCAGCATCTCCACAGATGGCTATCAATCCAAATAAAAAATCAACCCTTTTTTAATTAATTTAGTGTGCCTGCTATGCAAAAAATAAGGGGGAAAAAATCAACTTGTTGCCCGTTATTCTGATTGTTTTGCAATATGTGTTTGGCCAGCAGGGATCGCTGTCTGACAGGCTACTTCATAGTCTGCTGCCAGCAACATGAGCCACAGTCCACAGTGACCCACCAGACCATCCACACAGTCACATGACTGAGACAAAGACATACAGACAGGAACTGTAAGGAAAAACATAGAGCTACTTTATTTAGATCTGCAGTCAAGCTGTCTTTCTCAACTACCCCTTTTAGAAGTCACAGGTCATGGTTAGATACAGAACAGAATGGCATCGAATTAGCATTGAGGGATTTTACCTTTTACCTTTGAGGCGCTGCAGTAACAGCAGGTCGAGAAATATTATGTGTCATATTTATCAAGAACAAGCGGCGGCCTCTCCTGCTGTTCGGCTCCACAGAATTTTCTGATCCTTCCTCTGAAGAGTTTTCCTGGTCTGCCATTCAGATTCTTTCTCTGTTCCACTTGGTTGGGATTAGACTGGCTCTTTATCCCCTCTCTCCTGGTGCAGATAGTTGTTTGCCCCATAATCCCAGATTACAGTACTGGAAAGTGGCGGGCGACCACAGTACAACACCGTGTGAAAGAGGTCAGAGTAATGCAAAGATGTTTTCCTCTGTAATTTCTTTTGTCGTGTTACATCAAACGCCCACATGCATATTAATATACTTGTTTCATTGTTTAAAGTTCCTTTTTCACAAGTGTGTCTTCTCTGCTAATGCTCGTCTCCAAAATCCAAAATCCTATGCGTCTGAGTGGGTGTGTGTCTGCACATGTCCACCCTAATCTCTACCTGAGCCTGCTGTCTGCTGCATTCAGGGTCAAAAAACAAGCAAAGCTCCAGCTACTTAGCGTGAGCTGGGAAAGTGGATTCTGCTGAGCAGGCTGCACCAGGAGGAACAAGGAGTACAGGAGTGGACGCTGGTTGCATCCTTCCCCTAAAAAATGGCGACAGTACAGACGTTATTCTGTTTAAAAAGAAGTCAAGAGCTAAATGAAATGGTTTAGAAAAGGCTCACACAGATTGACAGCATGTGGACTTTATTTTTTTTTTAAAGCGCTGGAATATCCTTTGGATTAGTTTTTCATGTGTTTACTGTCACAATAAGAACACTGTTGGATGACTGTGCCTCTCGAGGCCTTTCAGTGCTGCTCCTGGCACCATGAGGGTAAGAAGCAGTGCTGGAGTATCTTCTATGTGGAGCGACAGGGAGGTTTTTTAGGTGTCAGGAAGCCAAGGAATCATCAAGATGCTGCAGCTGGAGCAGCTACTGGGGGTATGTGCTCTTAAATCATAACGCCATTCAGACATCAGGCTTCACTAACACCTATTGAAGTTTAGCACACCATGTATTCTACAAACCAAACATCCATTTGAATAACTCATTTCAGTACCTTAAAGCTTGGAACACTGCCGTCAGCCATTGAGATGGTGGAAATGTAGCTGCTTTCCTAAAAAAAAAAAAAAAAATAGACTGTGCACTCTTTTCTTCAATAACAAACTCAAACATGTACTAATCGCTTAATTAATGGCAAGCCTCAAAAAGTTTACATTGCCGAAGGAACGTGTTACCTAAGGGGTATAAAATTGATGAACTGGGCTGTGAGCCAGTTTTTGAGCACTAAACTTCCAATCCTTGCATCACAACAACATATTGCAAACCTATTCCTATTAAAAACACATCTGCTGTAGAGACCCTATGGGCTCTGAGTATTGTACATTTTGGTATTTCTCTAAGGCGACGCAATCAGCAAGTATGAACTGAATGTGGATCTAGGACTTTTTTATTGATAATATTATTACAGCTCTGATTTGTTTTTGCCAAAGTTATTGATTTCGATGATTTTATACTTTGTCAAATATCTTTTTAAATGCAGGTGTCAAGAGAAATAGGTCTTGTGGTGGAATTACTGTATAGCATTGCTCTTCACAAACTACATATGGCATTACATATAGGGTAAGGGGTGACACTGCATGATAATTTATCCACCAACACTCATGCACGCGTAATCTAGGAGTCAATATTTTTGCATAAATTACCTTGGGACTGGGAGAGACGTCTGACACAGAGGTTGCTGGTGAACGTTATACCGTGCACCTTCACGTCTTCCCTGCTAAACCGCTTACAGTTTAGCTCAGGTTGAAACCAGTCCCATTACCGTGTTGTCACGACAACAAACGTGCAAATTACCCCTATTAATATTTCAACACCCCTGGCATGGTGTCACTGAACTGCTACGAAGTACGTCAGCGGCTCAATGGCAGTATCCCTGTCTAATAGGGTGTTTGTTGCTTTATTTTGTCATGTTTTTCATATATTCCACTGCAATATGGAACTTTCTGTGTGTGTGTGTGTGTGTGTGTGTGTGTGTGTGTGTGTGTGTGTGGTAGGAAGTCGGCTAGTTGTAGTTGAGACACTAAAAGGCACAAACGACTTTTAATTGACTGGAGTATGAAAACGTACAGTATGAAGTTCACCCGTAGCCTGTTACATTGGGTGCAGCGTTCCCTTCAAGCCGCAGGGAGGAGGTGTTGGCTTTTATTGTTTAAAGTCGTGAACACCCACCAGGTTTTTTTTTAACTATTTCTGTCTCGAGCGAGTTTCAAACATACCTGTGCGCGTGCTCTCTTGTGTGCGTCTCTACAGTTAGCCAAACATTTCGTCGTGGATATTTGCTCCCACAAGCTTTGCGAGGTAAAACAACCTGCTAAATGCTATTTGTGAAAGTAACACGAAATATGTTTGTTTTAGACTTGGTGTTCAGCTGCATTATGTTTGTACGGGGATACGTTTGCGCTCGAGTTGCTGACCAATTAAATAAAAAAACCTGTATTGTTAAATTAGCTGTCGACACTTTTAGTGTTGGCCTCTAAATCTTTTAATGCTTTCGTTTTGCTTATTTCTTTCTCAATAGGGTAGCTTAACCTGAAAAAATACTGTAATGGAATTAATTGTGATATCGAGTTTACATTTTATTTCTAAAGCTAAAATTAGAAATTTAAATATATTTTCTGAAATACGACTGTTTGAAGTTCTCTTGAAATAATTACCTCGTCTGTGCACCTGGTGCTTTAGGTGACGCTTGAATATTGACCACATTTGCGTAATTTGTTTTACGTTAAGAAAAGGGGATTAAACCCGTTTGCATGAACAGTAACTTCTTTGGACTCCTATCACCATGTTGTGCCTTTATTGAACTGTGTGTGGCTCTGGCAGGTTAAAGTTGGATTCCCCATTCATCCCGCTCATTGTTCATATTGGGCTCCTCCATATTGGTCTCAAATATTCCTAATTATTCTCTGTATGCCTGACATGTATCTTGTTCCACCATTGCAGCTTTACCTGCTGATTTTATTGCCTCTAATCTTGGAGTTAGTCCAAACAGTGAAAGCAGTTTAGTCTGAATGTGCTAGTTATTCACTGCAGGAGAGGTGTTGTTCATCTACCAACAAATAACACTGGGTTTTCTCATTTTATATTTTTATATTTCTATATTCCTTTGTCTCAATTCAACCAGCAGTTAAACAAAACATTTTTTTCTGTTTCTCTCCTCAGACTTCAGCCTCTCCTCCAGCCAGGAAGCCAGCTCTGCAGCCCTGCCGTCAGCAGCATGGACTATTACACGCCCCAGTCCAATCGACGCCACAACCCTGTGGACAGCATCTGTCGCAAACTGCAGACCATTCAGTGGCGCGGTGACCGTGAGCCCAATTCGCCTTTTCAGATTCCAAAGCTCTCGTCCAGCAATTACGACAGCCCGCAGAGTGGCCTCCGGCACAACCTGGAAACCATCCTGAAGAAAGGGGTCCTCCACAGAGACGAGGGGGAGAGGGGGAAGGTGAAGGGGAGAGGGATGGGTACTGCAGCTTCCCAGAGTAGCAGCATGGTTCCCTCTGTCCCTCCGTCCATCCCTTCCACCCCAGCATGCAACCCCTCCACGCCAACTAACGTCACGTACACCATCACTAGCACTCTAGGTGAGAGGAGAAGTGCTGATGGGAGTGATTTAAGCCAAGTCAAGACATGGCAGAGGTATTGCTCGACGCCATCGGGCCTGTCCAAGGACTCCCCTTACTTTACGTTCACACGAGGACCACAGTCGGTGCAACCCGAGAGCGAGAGGCCGAGCAGGAGCCCTCCTCTGAGTCGTACGTTCACCCCAAACCACAGCACCCTCTCCTACAACCTCAACTTCTGCTCAGCAGACACGGGGAACTCGACGGACTGTGAGCTGTCCTACCCAGCTCTGGTCGTGAAAAGACTGTCCATGGGAGATGGAGGTAGGTAGGAGCGGCTGCTGGCCGACTGCGGGCCGGCTGGGATGTGCAGGTTGTTGTAGCCGCGTACTTGCAGCAAACACAAGAAAGATAAAAATGTGAATTCACAAGCTTTTTCCCAGAGTTTACAGCCACATGTAGTGGCCTTCATCAACAGATGGAGATTTTCTGTTTGCTGAGCAAACTCCCTCCACTGATGAGGAAAGTGAGATGAGGTTGAAAAGCTTGTAAGTTAAGTTCAGTCTGCTGTGTATTATTGGCCCCAGCAAGACATGCTTGAAAAGATGATTCCTGGACATACGTTTTAGGTTTGTGTCTTGGGAGGGAAGTAATGTTTTTATTACCCCAAGTTGGATTTTCCAAACAGGGAATCTGGTGATAACTGCTAAATAGTAATAAAAGGCCGAAGAAGTTTGAAAGCAGCTTTATTAAAAGGAAGAATAAACAGGTTTACTAAGAACTAACAATTCAGGACAAAGGCTTACCATGATCATCTCAAAGGCCAGTCGTTTAACCTGGAGAACCAAGTTTGGTGCAGAGGTTTCTCATACAAACAGAAAAGTCATGGACTCCAGTAAGGCTGCATCACCAAGCAGGCAAAGGCAGCAATTTCCAAAGGGCTTCAGGACTCCATCGGCCTCATTAGCGCCATGCATCCTGCTTTGTTTTTTTAGAATTGATGCATTTGGATCTGTCTTTTCTTAAATTCCTTTTTTTTCTGTTAATGGCCAGATCAAAACCTATATTCTTTCAGTTTTGTGCTTACATGTTACATAATCATACATTAAAACATGCGATCAGGTTGTCTCCCAGCTTAAAAAAAACCGAAGTCATTGTGTGTGAAAAAACAAGAGTTAATGATGGCCCAGTGGCTAGTTTCTAGTTGTAGCTCCAAACTAACTTATTTATGTAACTTTGTAACAGAGAGTATCTCTAGTCATCACACTGTTACAGTTGTTAATGTGTCTGTCTGAAAATGCATCATGTGCTTGTCTTGCTACGCAACTCAATGCACTCTTTGTTTGGTTTGTGTTCATGTTGTATATTCATGCTCAGGATCCTCAATGACCTCTGAAAACAGGAAGGAGAATATGGCAGAGATCAGCCTAATCTGTGAGGAGAATCTGCTCGATACCATCTTCCATGCCTGCGACACCCAGCGCCGAGGTACGCGCACACAAACGCACATGGTCATTAATGGTTGGCTCCAGCATTTCAGTCTTCCAGCTAGCTGAATGCTGCAGCCTAATTACTAATTCTAACTTGTCGTTTAGTATGCTATTGTATGTTTTTCTGTGTATAAGGCAGAAGTAATTCCCTCAGCTCCCAACAGTCGCACAGTATCAGCATTGTCTGCGTCTTCCTCTTGTGTCTCCTAGCATTGGCAACACAATCTCTTTTATTTAAGTTTTCTCATTGGTTGAGAGTTCTTTCTATTTGAAAAGCTTGTCTGCAGCAAACCATCTTGTGCAGATAGAACATATGGGATATGTTATAGGACGGGGCATTTTTTTTTTTGTAATATTTTTTATTTAATTTCTTTACCATTTTTGAGATTTGCTGACTCTTCTGAAGATTGTGCTGTTCAGGTGATTTCTTTCTATCTACCGCATTCCTATTTGGGTCTATTTAAGAAATAATAAAATAAAAAATATGGCTTTTTCCATACATGGTATTGAAATTGAAAAATAAAATCAATAGTAGTCAAAAGTCAAAATAGTACCATATGTAAACCTGTGAAAATAATAGAAGATACAGTACATGGAGTATTGCCAGTGAAGGAGTTTTGGTGAGATATTTGATAGATGTGATCATCTAAAGTATTTTTGTCAGAGAAGAGAACACTAGTCCACTGTTAAGACTACTGTTGTGATTACAAAAGAAAAACAATGCTGAAGAGCTTTTTGAAAAATGAAAACGGCATTGAGAAATGTGTGACACAGACTGAAATAAAACAAGTTAATCATAATTTTGACTTTTGGTTATTTCAACTAAACAAAACATTTAGGAGAAGTGTGCTTATACTGTATTTTCTTGAGTGTCTCTGTCATCTTCCAGGTAGAGTGTACGTGTCTCACATTGTGGACTACCTGCGGCACACCACCAGTCGCAGCTCAGAAGACAGCGGACTAGAGGACCTTTGCAACATGCTGGATCCAGAACACAAAGACGTCTCCATTGACCTGGACACGTACCATGCCGTCATGAAGGAGTGGATTGATGACTGCCGCAACAACAGGTACCGAGAAGCCGAAAAATATTGATTCCTTAGGCATATGATCCTTTATTAAGAAACTGGAATTTTCAGAGTGGTTAATTTGGTGAGTGAACATCCTGGAACAAAGTCAAGCTTTTGTTAGTGTACCTATTTTTAAATTGTTGAAGTTGAAGATTTTTTTTTGCAATTATGACCAGATTCCACTTCCAAAAAATAATTTCTTAGGATCTTTTTGTGTTTGCTTATGTTGTAATCAAGATCTGCACTATGACTAAATTAGTCGCTTAATTTTCCCCACACGTTTGTTCTTTTATTCTACACATTTGTAGTTGCAGAGTTGCAAAGATGGCTTGTACCATCTTCATCGGTCCTGTGATTTCTTTTTAGCCTTTCACGAAAGAGCGACTCATATATTCTGTTTGAGTTATGCAAGTAGATTTGTGTAGGCGGATTATGCATCATATGAGCATGTTGTTGAGAATGTGTCAATTATAGTTTCAGCTGTGTGCATCTCCATTTAACCAGGACTCTTTTTTTTCTTTTTTTTTTCTCAGAGGAAATTCTGCGTCACACTCTCTGCGCTCCGTCGGGTATATATGAAAGTGCATTTGACACATCCGAAGTAGTAAGACATGATAGTAAGACGGTGGATTTAAAATTGAAAGTAAAAAAAAAAAATAGAAGTAATGAATGAAATTTATTTATTGTCATATACATTTTTTACACATATACTGTGTGTGTGGGGGTGGATGGGGTGACTGTGGCTAAGTGGAGAGCAGGGCTGTCTTTCAATCAGAGGTTCAATCCTCGGCTCCTGCTCAACTAGGCTCATGTCAATGTATCTTTGAGCAAGACACTTAACCCCAAAAATTGCTCCCGTAGCTGTGCCTATGGTATATAGGTAGATACTGAATTGTAAGTCGCTTTGGATAAAAGCGTCTGCTAAATGACTGTAATGTTATGTGTATATTTATTTATCTCTTATGCAAGTGGTCACTTTTTGACAAACCTGGTGGAGATGATGCTTCTAAGCAGTTCTGGTGTTTAAAATGTGGCCTGATGTGTGGGTTGAACATAAAGCTGGAGACTTCAGTCTTTGAAGGGCTGCAACTGCTGCGATAGACTTCCTCTTGTTACTGACGAGACTAAAGGCTCCCTGTGTCAACTGTGGATGAAGACATGCTTAAAAATAATAGTTGCTGACCACACACTAGTATAACTGTCAAATGAGCAAGGACTGTGCTCCGGCCAGCAAGCTCTTTTTGCAGTACGGCCTGGGTCTGTTTGTACATCACGTAGAGGAAGAGTTTAAGACTGAGCAGAGAGCTCAATGTTTTTTTAGTTCTCAATGTGCCAGGCACCAAAAAAACAGTTCAACAAATCATTTCAAAATGTTTTTAGGAGTCTAAAATAAACAGCATAGTGCATTACTGCCAAATCCTACAAAATATTGTGTAACTAAATACTTGTTGAATTTGATGTTTGATGTCTTTATATCTCAGGGAAGAGTCAACAGATGACATCACTCAGGACTCAGTCAAACTCAGGGACAGCCTGTGTGGTGAGTGTTGTTGATGATTAGAAATATCTTTGATTTTCATTTCCTTGTGTTGCATACGCATCTGATTTTGAAGAGGCCTGGAGTTTGAAGTGTGTGTGTGTGTGTGTGTGTGTGTGTGTGTGTGTGTGTGTGTGTGTGTGTGTGTGTGTGTGTGTGTGTGTGTGTGTGTGTGTGTGTGTGTGTGTGTGTGTGTGTGTGTGTGTGTGTGTGTGTGTTAGCCAAGAGGTCCATCCTGCTCAATATGACCTCAGGAAGCTTGGAGGCCCTTGGAGGGGAGGCATCCAGAGTGGATTTGTAAGTGATGTGTGTGAATGTGTCCATGTAGTCCAACCTCATTGGACAAGGGAGCCCTTGTCCAATGAGGTTGGGGATTGGGTTTGGGTGGGTTTTTTGTCTGTCAATACAGGTGTGAGCCTCCCTTTTGTGTACAGCAAGCAAGAAAATAGTTTTGGCTGCAGTGGGGGAAAAAAAATGCTATGTGGACCCACAACCCAAGTTATTAGTAATAAATTGAATGTGTGAATTTTCCCTGTGGAGATACTGATAGGCTCAATAGCGTAATACACAGTATTGTTTTGGTTTTTATTGTTACAAATTACTTCATCGATCTTGCTTCTGTATGATTCCCAGCTATTTAACAAAGTCATGTAAAAAGTAGTCTTTGTTTAGTTAGAGGAAGACGGTGTCTGAAAGTTTGCTTCAAGCCAAACGTATGAGAGTGTGTGTGTGTGTGTGTGTGTGTGTGTGTGTGTGTGTGTGTGTGTGTGTGTGTGTGTCCGTCCTCAGTGAGACCTCAGAGCTGGTGTATTGTGTCGCTGACCTTCAGATGAGCAACGAAAAGCTCCAGGAGGAGGTTAGGAAGCTGAAGCAGGTGGTGGAGGGCATGGAAGACTGCAACCAGAAGCTGGCGGAGGAGAATGAGGAGCTACGCAATCAGGCCAGGGTGTAAGAAGTACTTGCATGCAAATACACAGCACCGATTCAGTGCAGCACTCTGTGGTTTGCTGACTTCCATCTGTTTGACCTCTCGCTCAGTAACCAGCAGCTGGCCCAGAAGGAGAAGATGCTGAAGGAGGAGGTGGAGGACATGAAGGCCACTCTGAGCTACACGGAGGAAGGCAGAGCTCGTGCCTCGGCACACGGCAAACATGTGGTCAGTCGAACTCAGGCGGCACAAAGAGGATCTATGAAATGCATTCTTCTTACATGCTTCAGTGCATACAGAAAGCTTGAGTCTGTTGTTACAAGGGTTTCTTCCCTCTTTAGATGGTTGCAGCTGAAATGTATTGTACAGCATTGCAAACCAAAAGTAAAAGCAGCAACTGTTTTTGACCCTGTTTGGATGAAAATGAACATTCTTTTCCTTCAACTTAGCCTTTCAAAGCAGGGAAATAGAACCATGTCAGCAATACAGAATGTTTAATATACGTCATACACATACCATTCAATTTAGAAAATGTTTGGCATCATGAGAAAATGATGCACGCTTTGAACAAGGCCTGGTGTCGTAGGCACAATAAGCTGTCGGAATGTAATGGAGCATAACATGTATGACTGAGCATGCATTTCCATAGTTGCTATTGATTTTTTTTTTTCTTGCAGGAGAGAGAGAACCAGAGTCTGATTGCCAAGATCGCTTCTCTTCAGGAAGAGGTACTCCACTGTCCAAAGAGAACTTATGACAGAGGAGTTAACAGTAAAATCAATGAACTGACTT
Organism: Cebidichthys violaceus; assembly: GCF_023349555.1. NCBI lineage: Eukaryota > Metazoa > Chordata > Actinopteri > Perciformes > Stichaeidae > Cebidichthys > Cebidichthys violaceus. The sequence continues at coordinate 3,317,113 of NW_027176384.1, forward strand.
CACAGGGAATCAGTAGTGCTCGTCCATTCATAGATGGATTACAGAGAGTCTATTGTTACAAGTTTGTACATAAAGGAGGTGTCCAGCTGCCCTAACTCCCCTCTGATGGCTCCCCAGAACTTCAAGGTCACCATGGAGACAGACGAGCTTCAGAGGAGGATAACAGAGCTGTGTGACATGAACACTGACCTTCAGGTACCTTTACTAACCCTCCATTATAGTTTGTATGCCCCTGTGCCAGCTATAGCAGAACAAGGCCGACAAAGTCAAATCAGTTATTCTTATATTAAAAATTCAGCTTTACAATCTGTACAGCAAACAAGATCTTTTATCCTCAGACCCTCGACTAAGATGAGGAACAACTCCCAGGCTTTGATCACATCTTTTATCCAATCTGCCACAGCTCTTTGTAGAGAGGGTTATCAAAGATGCCTTTTGATTTTGTCCCTCACCTCCTCTCATATAGTGCCTCCACACTGTCCATTTCTAACAGTATCACCTAACTGGCTTTCCTGAGCAGCTGGTTGAGACTGCAGACCTGAAGACGGCATGTTTCTCACTGGAATCAATGTCAATATAGTGATAACGTTGCCAAAAATATCTTATCAAATTCTGTGAAAGTCTTCACTACATATATTATAGTAGTGTCTGGACAGACATGAATGTAAACTACAACTTGACTGGTTGGCGGAGACATACAACCGCGAGGCAATAATTGTAGTTAGAATTTAATTTGTATTATTACATCTCTACTCTGCCTCTTCATTCTCCTATCGCAGTGTCATTCTCTTATTCTTTCTCGCCCTCTGGCATTTTTGAGTAAATATCTGGTTCCTTCCTCACATTGAGCTGTCTCAGGTACATTAGAATCACTGTGTTGACCATGCTACGGTTGTACAGTGCTTTCTGTAACTTCCCTGTCCTCAGGTGCAAATTCACTCTTTTGATGCTGTCATTGGTGAAAAGGAAGCTGTGATACAAGAGGTCGGTGCCTTATGTTTTAAGTATCCATTTTACTGTTGCTGTAAAACTACTTGTGGCCGTTTCACTATGCATACAATTCCTTGAGTCTGTTCAGCAAAACACTGGCTCAGTGCAAAACCCTGTAAAATCTTATTCGCTTCAGTAGAGGTATGCTGCTGTTAGGTTTTTAAAAAAATTTAATTTCTGGATGATGGGAACTGTTTTCTGTTTCTCTCCAAAACTCAAACTGGTGTTTACTTTCTTTTACAGAAGAGCAGACAGATAAATGAGCTGAAGTCAACAGTGGAGGAATACTCCTCCATCACTGAGGTCAGTGGGTTGAACTTCACATCATATCATTATTTCAGTTTCTACGCATCAACAAACCCCGCTAGTTTCTCTTAGATGCTCTCTTACTGCTTTTCTTTCTGATCTCTTTTTGCCTCATTCCAATGCAGCCATTTTATGTGCTGCTTGTGAACCATGTGGTCAACTTCCAGCACTCATCAGCTGAAATGAGTTTGCAGAAAATCAGGCAGTGATTCTCTGATTTGCTTTGTTCAGCAATGATTAATCCTCATGTTAAATATGATTTTTAAAAAATATAATAGATATTTTAACTTAATTAGAAGAAAAAAAAGCTTAAATAGGATTAGAAATTTTGGGGAAAATATCTGAAAGGTTTAAAGCTAAATGTGATATTTAAATTCAAAACAGGTAAAATGTCAATTTTACCCTTTGACCAAACAGACAATTCTCTCCTGCGTCCAGTGTGTGTGTACCAGTGGTACAATTATCAGCATGTGCGTCATTGGCGTTTTGGTTGTGGAGACCAAGTGTTGTTTTGGAGAAAGGGTAGTGAACTGGGATAACTTCTAAATAACTAATGGGATGGATTTAGTCATGTTGGTTTCTCTGTTTCCAGCTTCTGAGAGCAGACAAGAGCAAGCTGGAGAACCAGATGCAGATGATGCACCCGGACCTGCCTGGGTGAGTGAACCAATAATTACCTTGGAGTGAAGGGGTCGGCAATATTAAAGGCAGGGGGGAGTAGAGATTAGTCACCTTCAATTTTTCAAACTTTGAATTTATGGAAAAAGAGAAACCCTTTATCCTCAAACTGTATCTCTATAAAAAAAACTCTTTGTATGTTTTGGTCGGTAACTTTGGGAAACAATGGTGCATTACCACATTTTCTAATTGTCTTTGTTTATAACATGTTCCCCCCTAACCTCTGCTCCCCGTCCTCCTGTCTCTCACAGGGCTAGTCTGTCCCTGTCGGTGGCTTACAGGTTGAACCAGAGCAGCTCAGGATCCCTACAGACAGAATTGGCTCTGGCACAGTCACCACTGGAGGTCAGCAGCACTCCCTTAATCTGGCTTCACTTGCTCAACTTTTCTTTTATAATCCCTAATTTAATTCTTTCTCCATCTTGCTCTCATTCTCATATCTCTTATAAAACGGATCCATCTTCTTTCATTTTGTCTTAATTCTGACATTAATTATCTTTTCTCTGCATTCTCATTCCTGACATACTTCATGGCTGCTGCATCTCTTTGTCAACTTCCTAGTAGCAGCCAAACTGATGCATTTAAACTCCAATGCACCCTACATGGATACATCATCCACACTGTCCATCCGCTTTAACAGACACGGCTAGTTTTGCAATGTTATGTAATCTCAGTATATATTACCACCTCAGTTCTGAGAAGTTCTATGCCTACAGGCAAGATTTTTCTTCCACTAACTGTGGGGCTTCTTACATATTCCACACAATACAAAGCACTGTCTAAACATTAGTTGCAGTTCTGCACACACTGTGTCCTTTGCACAGTCCAGCCTCTCTGTAATAATTGGGTTGGCATGTGTTTTTAATTCCCTTTTTTTGTTTGTTCGTTCGTGTAAATATCTCTTGCAGGCTTCTCATGTAGTTGACCATTTGTCCACCACTATGAGCTTTGTCTCCCCGTTGGACGAGACGCTGGACAGGGAAGTGTTGCTGATGCTGCAGGGACCCAACCCTGAACACGTGGCTCTGGAGTTCAAGACCCTCATAAATTCACTGGTATGTGTGATTTAAGTTTGGCCTCTATTGGTTCTGTAGTGTAAAATTGTCTTGTACCATAGTGTGGAACTTTTAAGACTTGACTTAACTTAAGAATTGGATTTGGAATGCTATCAAGTGAGAATTAAAAGGTGACTGTCATCTTGAAGTTTTAGCCAAATTTAAATTTCTACCATCTTAAGATTGCCTAGGCTCTCATATGAGTTTAGAACAATTAGAATACTATGATGCCACAGGTTTATGAATGCATGTGAACCTGTTGCTAATGTTGCGCATGAGACATTTCGGATTCTTGACTTTCCATCTTGGAAGTATTTCTTTTACACAACATTCTTCCTCTTTATGTCTCTTAGAAGAAGGATTTCACAGACGAAACCAACTCTGTCTTGTCTACAGCCAAAGGCTTGCTGGAAGACCACGCACAGCCAGCAGGCAACACGGTCACCAGTCTCCAGGTCAGATCCACTTTCACAGACCTACCTGACACTTGATGTAAGCTTAAGAAAAGTTGCAGCTTCAGAGTGCTACAGTTAGGGCCTGTGAGCAATATATTATGTTTGCATACACATATGGGTGAATTTCAGGCTGAAAAGGGCAGTTTGAGCACCATTTTTAAAATGTATGAATCATGAAGTCTTCCCCTACCTTTTGGATTATTTTTCTTTATATCTATCTATCACTGCTCATTCTCTCCTTCCCACTCACCATCCCTTTTCTCTAGAGATAACTCACTTATATAACTCTCCAACAGGCCCTTTCCAAGCAGTGTTGTTTAGTCAGTGTGTTGTACCATGAACACAACCCACTCCCCTCCTCCCTCACTGCAACTTTCTGTATTTCTCGCTCTCTCTCTCGCTCGCTCGCTCTCCTGCATTGTTGCCACTCTGCATTCATTAGCCACGTACAGCCACAGTACGTGCAGAAAACATAGCAAATGAGACTGAAACCATTAGTGGAGCAGAGCTGTACCAGTCGTTCTTCTGTTGTTTCTTTGGTGTGCTGGCTGACATGGAAACATTTTGTTACAGTTAGGTGTCAGAACTTTTCCGAGGTGTGAAACACACCTAGCTATTCAGGCCGTGCGGCTGACCCCCGGCCTTGTCCTCCCACAGACGGTGCACGCCGAGCTGGACGCGAGAAGGGCCGACTGGGCCCTCAGCCTAGACCAGCTGGCCCAGTACACAGACTCCCTGGAGAAGGAGCTGATCAAAATGGCCAGTAACATGAGGAGGTCCCGCACCGAGATCCTGCACCTTTCAGTCAGGTGAGAAAGGCTTTGTCATCTGCACTCTCTGTGGAAGTTAAAATCAGTGGACATTCAGAAATGTGTGAGCTGCTGAAGCGAGTGATGTTTGAAGATTTGGTATGTGAGCAGAGGAAGGTGCAAGAGAGCCGATCGGCAGTGACTTTTCTGGTTAATTAAAGACAACTTGACTATAAGGTAGGAAACTCTTTGTTTGAGGAGGAGTTGCTCTTGTGCAGTAGTGATCTCATTGGTTGAATTAAACCCCAGTGGGCAGAGCTAAAGACTTCATTTTCTGGCTAAGTAAGGTAATACTGACACCACAAAAGAGGACTTCAGAATAAGTAAGAAAGCTAGAAGCTGATTAAATCTAGCAGTGTAATTATGAACTGAATAAAAATGCAGTCTAGGCGTAATGAGCAATCAAGTTTAGCTGATTTAGTCTAGCTGACCTTCCTTGTTCAAACAAGCCAATAGCTGTTTCTGTAAGCTTGTAGGAGTAATTGTGGAGCTTCCAGGATCAGGATTAAAAATAATTTACTTGGCAGAACTAGAAACCATTTTATGCAGCCGATTACGTTTTGTTTTTTTCCTGCTATTAGAGTAGATCTGCCAATCAGAAGTCCATATTCCTAAAATGTACTAAAACTCCACATAAATACCACCACACGCTAATTAATATCAGACCATTGCAAGTGGAGGTGTCTCTGCTCTCCAGTGCTCTGTCTCAGTTGGCCAGTCAGTTGTGCTGAGTGGGGAAAAGACCTGTCAATCATCCTGACCTCAATGACCCCAAAGGGCCCGCCTCACTAGGTCGGAGTCTCTGCCAACTCTGGACGTGTGTGTGTGTGTGTGTGTGTGTGTGTGTGTGTGTGTGTGTGTGTGTGTGTGTGTGTGTGTGTGTGTGTGTGTGTGTGTGTGTGTGTGTGTGTGTGTGTGTGTGTGTGTGTGTGTGTGTGTGTGTGTGTGGACGGCCATCCCCTTCAGATATATAACAGAGCTGGAGTGGTACAGTACATGACCAGAGAAGGAGAACTGGTCAGGCTGTCCATGTTGGATTTACAGGTGTTTAGTTACCAGGGTGAACTCATGAACGTTCATATTGTTTGGTGAAAAGAAAACTGAAGAGTGCTAATTGTAGGTAGAGTTCTACCTCCTGCTTTGGAGTATTGAGGCTAATGTGGACCGTTCAGAGTAAGACTGGACTACAAGACGGTGCTAGGATCAGGGTTTTGTTGTAGGACACATTTGAAATCCGGTGTAGTCTGAGATAAGAGGGTCGGGTTGGGACTGGATCTACAAAACTGTGAAGTGAAGAAACTGTTACTTGGCCAGTCGGAGAACTGGCGCTGGTCACCCTGGGCAACAGAATGGGACACTGCATGGGCCTGCGGATTGGGTACAGTATGTCCACTGTACTGTCTTCTCTAGGATCTCTGTGAATGTGTTTTTCTAGCTCTCTAGAACATTAAGAGGGCTTTGATTTTCCTCTATTTTCTCTTGAAAAATGAACAATCCCTCAGCTGTTTTTAGTTAACAGGATCTTTGTATTGGTGCATGCAGGGTGCAGGAGCAGGAGAACCAGAAGCGGCAGCTGTGTGAGGAGCTGGAGCAGCTGAAAACACCTCAGGACAGCAGAGAGGCCTCATGCCAGACACCTGCACCAGAGGAAGAGGTCAGAGAGGAGGGGTGGGCTTGATCACAGGGCTTCTATCAACCTATATTTAATACACAGCAGCAGCCCCTTGCTTTCACTATTCTCAGAAGTAATGTTTTAATCTTAACCTGAAGTCACTATACATTGTACATACATAGGTAAGCAAGTTTTACCTACACTGTTTGAATATTCACTGGCATGAGGGGTCATAATGGGTTTGGAATTTATTCACATCTAATCATTTACATGTGTTTTTGTATTTATTAACATTGGATATTGGAGTGTATGCTTGGAGAGCAGTGACGCTCATACTGCATTCAGACAGATGGAGTATCTGCTAGAGGAGAGTCGAGTCGGAGTTGGCGGCTGAAGAGGACATGTGTACCCACACACACGCACAATTTAGATGTGACCACACACCTACGCACTGCTCTTCGCACAAAATGCACTGACACGCTTGAACATTTCCATTACAGCACCGGTGTTTTTACTGCAAAACACAATGAGTTTGCTGCTGAGGTAGAGGGATTTCCATACAGTAACCAAGTTGTGCTTTGAAAAATACAATAATACAGCTCTTACTTCGAAGTCATTTACACAGTACAGCCCTGATTCAGGGAAGAACAGATGGAATTCAATTTTCCCTGGATTTGTTAATCAACAAAAACAGTTTTAAGAAGAGAAGATAATACATGAGCTCTGTTTTTTGTTTAATTGTTATTTTCCTAAAATGAAAACACTTAGTGTGGCCAGTACTTTTTCTCAGGGGTGTCTGTTAAATTTAGAATTTTTCTTTTGCAGTAGTTCTCTTTTCAACTGTGACTGCTGACCTTCAGCCTCATCACCTCCAGTTGGATTTCGCCACAGTGGAATTTGTTACAATCAGTTCTTGTGCACCTCACCATTGCACTGTTTTTATTGAGACCTCATCTTTCCCTTTCTTTTCTTTTTTTTTTTTTTAGCCTGGAGATGACTTGGACTGGGATGAGGAGTTTGCCCTTCAAGACTTCCTGAAGAACGAGTTAGCAGAGAGGAATGGCAAAGAACAGGGCGGGCGACCGGAAAGAGGTGAAGACGAGGATGTGGAGGAGAAGTGGACGGTGGTGGACACAGCTGGAGTGGGAGAAGTTAGGGGTACGTCCACTCCTCTGTCTGTCCTCTCTGGGGAGGCCCATAGTGCAACAGGAGGGGGTCAAGGTGAGTGGGAACACGAAGGTGGACATAATGACCACCAGCCAACATCTCAACAGCTTTAAATAAGTGACTATTCTAACTATTATTGAATAATATGAATTGTTCTTTCAACATAAAATCTTCAAAAGCTGTCTCAGGAAAAGTTGGGAACTGAGCAGTCTTCCTTAAGTCTTTTTTTTAAATCCGGTATACACCAGAATTATCCCCTGGAACTTCATAAAGCCCAAGCCAAATGGGCTAAATATAGTTTAATATTTTTGTAACTCCATTCTGACCCTTACTCACCCTGTTCCTACTTCTGGATCCAACTCAGTAGAAATAAGCTAGCCTAATGCAACAAGAATGTGAACTAATACATCCTGCTTCTTCTTAGTGTGACAATATTGAGACCATACTTCTGTGTGAGTAATACAATTTTATCTACATTTATATAGCTCTAGATTAGGTATGTATCAACTCAAACCACAGCGAATGTTGGCCATAAATATACACATTATTGGTATTGATTACTGTAAGCAGCAATATTTTAGTAATTGAAGTCTTTCTTACTCTCTTAGATCCCTATTGTGAAGCCAAACGGCACCGTTTTTAGACCAACTAGTTAAACATTAAGCTGTGACTTGAAGTTTAGCTGGTGCACCAATTTTTGGGTTTCACTGTGACTTACAAAGTACTTCACAGGATAAACTCTATAGGTGCAAACGGTTTACAGACTCAGTTATTGTCTTTGTGTGTGGATTATCCCCCTGTAATCCATGGGAGTCACAAGGCACTCAGCCACCCTTGAAGCACCAGTACAGTACACACACTCATTTACTGTAAGGATACACACACTCTGAGGCCCTTGGCAGCAGACCCCTGCCTTCTATGGTTGTTGTGGCCCTGGTTTTATAAAGGTTGTGGGTGCGTGTGTCTACACAGTATGTGAAAGCCTCTCTTCCTCAAGGCCCTTGTATGGCCAGGTGTACGACCGGTCTGAGGCCACGAAGTGAGCTCAGTAATTCCCCATTCCTCTGCCTGCATGAGCAGCTGGCAGGCAGAGAGAAAGACAAGGAGAATGTGAATGTGGTCATTAATGCCACCTTAGCCATGCATGATGTTTTAACCTCTCTGCCCCTCCCTGAACTCAATGCCTTGCATAATGGACCGTCTGACCGTTTATGGTAAAAGGTGGGGTTGCTTTTGGATGGCTATTAACCCCTTTAGATAATGTGGACAAGCGTTTGGGTTTTTAATGAACAGCTTGTTTGTGTAGTTCTTTTTTTCCAGCTCCTCTGTCCTCCTTTCATTTCCCCTAAATTATATTTAATTTTTCTCTTTCTCTCTATCTGTTACAGAGGCTGCAGCCTGCACAGAGTCGGAGCTAGAGTTGAACTGTCGATCTTTGCAGGTAAATTGAATTGTGACATTTTTCTGTCACTGGGATTATATGTATATATGTGTTATGCAAGATGCTATCCATGTTTGAGATTATGCCTGGATGTGATCTTTTTGTTTATTATCCTAATAACCTTAATATTTTACTAAATATTTTCTTAAAATGGCTGATAAATTTGCTGACAATTGTCTTCATGTAGTTGAGCAATTAATTACTGAAATCTTTTACGTGCATGTTATTTAGTGGAATATTCTACATCCCTTAAAACATTAACTAGAAAACTTCCGAAAACCTAATTTCTTTCAATTGCTGCAAGTGTTATTTCAGAATAAATACAAATTTCATCTTGAACATCAAAGGCCTCATTTCCAGTGGGATGTTGCTAACTGTAGTTGTATACCTTTAAATGTTTCAGTGAAATTATTACTCGTCTTTAGCCTGGTATCAAGATTTTAATAATATAGCTACACTGAATGTAACTTCCAAACATCTTTCAATCTCTGTAAACCACATGCCCAAATTAATTTGTGATGGCTCACATGTGATCATGTACGTGCTCTTGAGCAAGACATTGAATCTCTGCATACTCGGTGGCCAACAATAGATTGCTGCTCTTGTAATTGGCAGCTGCCAGGTGTGTGACAGGTATGTAACTGCGTGTCAGCAGGAAGCATGACCGTACCAAGGCTCAGCTTACATTGGCCTAATAGTTAAAAATTAAAAACAATCGTTGCTGTTTCTGGGAATATAGTGTAAATATACACTTCCTCAATAGTGATTTTGACATAAGTAGGAAGTTATGATTAACAGCGTCAAGGGGGATTAGAGCAATTTTTTTATTCATTTCATTGCTGTATCAAAACTATCTTGAAACTTGCCGGGGGTGGGTCTAGTCTGCCTTGTGTTTTTGTCACACTTATCACATTTTTTGCCACGTATATGGTAATGCATTCAGGGCATTCTGTCAGAAATCAATTCCTTTTTGACCTCGCCTCTTTGGATTTTACATTTTTTTTTATTATGTAATCTAATTGATATTTGAGGCAACATTAAGGTTTCATGTGTTAGACTGACTTTCCAACCATATACTCAGAACCGATAGCGGCCACAACTTCAGAAGTGTCGACTCTATAACATATTAAGACAACAAAAATTTTAAGGACAAAAAAATTCATCATTTGGAATTGTGATAACAGTGTTTGTTAGCTTTCAGATAAGTGTCTTTAGGTGGTGTGGGGGTCCAATATGGGGTCAACTCTGAGGGCCCCTGTCACCTGAGTGGTTGGTTCTGATTCTGGTGAATCAAACAACGTTCTAACGCACTCTCATATAGTTGAACATGTAGGGGGAAAAAGTTCCAGAAAGTGAATGATAGGTATGGAAATGTCTTTGAACGCTCCATCAAAAAGGAGGATTTTAAATGGTCCCCGTCACTGTCATGTGTTAGAAACTAACAAGTATTAAGTTTCTATATGTTTATCACAGTATACAGGTGTTGTTTTCTGTTCCTGTCTCTTATTCCATGATCTAATCTTCTGCACTCTCTATCTCTTTCTTCTCCTCTTTCTGCCATTTGCCTACCAAATGGCTCTTCACATATCATCCTTTACAGCCTCTGCTCACAGGCAGCAGTCTTCTTGCTTTTGCTGAAGCCCTCCCCTTCCTTATATAGAATGACAGTGATGAAACGTTCAGGTCACACTGGGGTAAAAGGGAAATTACTTGCTGTTATTGGCAAAAGAGATTATGCGTCAGCATTTGAAGAAAACTTTATTCCAAATATATTCTGCACCAAATAAGACGTGTTATACACTAAACTACACATTACGAAGCTATGATCTCGATGTCTTTTCACACTTCATGATTTTTGATGTTGTTCATTCTACTCACTTGCAATCCGCAATTAATTTTATCCCTGCAAGGTTTTTAAAACTAATTTCAACACCACCATGCTGCAGTCAGTACAAAAGTGATGGCTTTTGAATTCTTCTGAAGATGACGTTAATTGGGGGTCTTTCCAACAGTCCATCACTGGAGCAGATGCTTTGTGCTGTCTGTCAGCTGTTTAGATTTGTTGGCTCCTTATGCAATGTCTTCTCATCTGACAAAGATTTGTTTCTATTGACTGATTGTTTGCCGGCTGTTTGGTACATGGTTAATGTTTGTTGCTTATTTGATCTTTGCACCCCTTTCCTTTTCTGAATATTTATCGTGTGTGTGTTTAGCGGGAGGCAGCAATGCCATTGAGCACCCACTCACAAGCTGTCAGCATTAGACACCCAGAGGCGGATGCCCTCCCTGATCTGCTCCACTCAGAGAACAACGGTAAGATCTCTCTCTCGCTTTGGCTCTCTCTCTGGCTCACACACTATCTTTCTGTTTTTAACTTTGTCCTCCCCCAACTGTCAGCTAGTCGCTCTACTGCGTGCATTTACAACTTAACCAAAGAGTGAGTCATTTCCTGACTCACTTGGTACGTTTGCTGTTTGTTTAGAGGAAAGAATACTTCACTAATTCTTGCAAGATAAAGGTCAAACTCTAATATGTAAAACAGTATGAGCATCAATTTTATTTGTTTAGTCTTTTTGGTAAAACACCTTGACTGTTGTAAAATCATGTACTTAGTGACTGCATTACTGCAACACACATTTTATGAACTCAATGTCAGTTATTATTGATCCTTTGTGTTTACTTGTTACTGATTATTTTACTTTCCATATGAACTACATAAAGAAAAATGTTCCCAGATGTAAAAAAAAAAAAAAAAGGTTGTAAACTAATTTGAAAAATGAAAATGTGCATGCAGGTCACACTGAGCTGTAATACTGGAGTGCTTTGACCACCGTATTAATACTTTACACTGATTATTCTCTTGTCTCCACAGATGCAGAAGCTCTAGAGACTGCAGAGTCTCCCTCCTGTGGTCAAGCCCAAAATCTGAGTAACTCATCTGAACGGGACCAAACAGTCTCACTTAGTAACACCCCTCCCACAGCAGCCCAGATGGTTCCTCCCAGCAGCACATCACCTGGACGAGATGACACTATTACCCAGACTGAGAGGTGAATGATTGTGTATCAAACACAGTATTTATTTCTTCTTGCCTTTCTTAATATAAAAATTCCAAATTACCATCTCTTCATCATACCTAAACAGAAACTTTATCTACAGACACACCTGTTCAGTTGGTGCTTTTAGGATTGGCTAATCCCGCCTAAGAGGCGCAAAACAGAAGTTTCCATAGTTAGGAAACTAACATTACCACAGAATCTCAACCCACATCCTGACTTACTTTCAAAGTAGTTTAAACTATCCCTCCCTGCTAGATTTGAAGTTTATAGGTGTTAGCCACAATACTTGCAGTTGACTTCACCATTTTCAAGTTTCGTCATTTCCATATGACTTGGTCCACATTTGTTAGTCAAATGGGTGTTTTCTCGCTGTGGGAGGAGTGTGCAGGCTAATTAGTATTTCTGCAGCGATGCTTTGCATAGGCACTCCATCTACAAAGAGACGAAAGCTGTTCCTCAATCTCTCTCACCGTTTCTTACCAGTTGTGTCATCGCAAAGTGCATCTAATTTACAAATCCAGAATGAGAAAAGATAGTGCTTGACAGTTGACCTTTGACCTTTCACCTGTGGTCAGCACCCAACTGACCAGTGAGGACCACTGGGGAGAAGAAGAGAGGGAGCGCAAGGTGGACTCGAGCACAGGAGCCATGAGTCGTACTAAGGTTAGTAGCAGAGCGGAAGTGTTTTGATGCATAAGGGAATACAACTTCCTCTATTATCTTCAGCACTAGCTCCCCCTTCCTCTTTTTCACCCTCTCTCTTTCTTTTTCTCTGTGCCACTTTATATGTGTCTTAGCTGAGTGACAGTAGGTGTGTTTTGAAGTAAGGGGAATTTCAGTAGGCAGGGTGAGGGCTGGTTGAGAGGGAGTCCTCGCCCTGGGAAAGGAAAAGATATGAAATTATGGGAAAATGTAAGGAGAATCAAGTGGCCATCAATCACTGCTCAAGCCTATGACTCAAGGAGGATGGGCTGTCTGGAAACAGAGGAAGCAGGGAAGCAAAGTATGCAAGTACTAAATGCTTAATGTTGAAGTGCTTTGATGAATAATTTTTAGAGTTTATTTTTTAATCAAGTTTTGTTGATTTTAAATCACTTTCAAAAATTGAAAGATGCCATCTGAATTTACCAGCGTGAAAATTTGAAGTTGACATTTGAGAAGCTGAAACAACAAATGTTTGGTGTTTTTGCTCCATAAATGACTTCAATCATTCATTTATTATCAAAATTGCTGGCAGGTAGTTTTTGTTTCCATCGACGGACCAAATGTGATTACAACTAGTTGTATAAAAGCAGAAGAATTCGTCAAAAGATGAGTGATGTTCCAAAGCTCATTTGCAAAGCCTGGACACAGCAGATCATCACTGGATCTTTTGTATGTCTGGACCAATTAGTGTTCACAATGGGTTGCTTTGATGTCTGGGCTATACAATAAGATTTCTTCATGGTAATTATGCCAAACCTAAGATGGGCTTGCAGTGTTTTCATGTTGGAGCCAAGGCTCGCTTGTGTTGTGATGCTGTTTCACCACAGTCTGATTTGTATCCTGCTGAGAGATTGATCAGCTCGGTTTATTCAGTCTCCTATCTGCTGGTGGCATGCTGGACTGCCTCCCTGCTGAGCGAGAGTCTGCAGCCAAGAAAGGCAGGCTTGGACTCTGTGGGGGTGTTCAGTACGTCAATAAAATGCAGTTTCACCCTCAGAGGCATGGTCAAGAAATGTTTTCTGCCAAATCGAGCTGTTGTCTTTATTTAAGAATCTGGTTTTAGTCGACCAAGAGATGGAGTTGAGTTTCTTATTAATGCAATCATTTGGATATATTCAAATATCCATTACCCAATTTCACTTGTAAATGGCAGCTATTTTCATAGGACGTCTCCCCATAGTTATGTTGGTGGTAGGAAGTATAAACATAGTATTATGTTGGATGAAAATGATTCAAAATAAGATAGCATAAGTGAATGGAATTCAATAATTTGTTATGTTGTGCTAATACTCAACAAATCTGACAAATGTACTATTTCTAGAGACAATAAATGATATCAGTAAATCATGACTGATGCCACCTTACATGTTGTCCTAGGACAACAATGTGCAACAATGAAAATACAATTTGTTATGGATTATCACTGTATTATCTAGCAAAGAAAAACGACATTTTGGGGGATTGGATGAGTTCAACTTTTGGAATATAGCTTAGGAAGGACATTAGGCAGTTATGATGCTGCAAAGAGGTAACAGAGTCGGTGTTATTTTTGCTTCAGTTTCTGTGGATGTAAAAGGACATTAAAGTTTCCTTAGATTTTGCAGTGAAATGGTAAGGCAGCTCTCTCCTATTTTGAGCTGTGTCAAGCGGATATTGTGCATACTCATTACACAATATTCCATTGCATTGCTCTCAGTGCTCACCTTGCTCCATTGTGCGTGTGTGTTCACACATGATTGTGTATGCACGCAGTCCGCCTCCACTACTTAGCACTGTGCCAGTGTTAGCGTGCTCTGTGAGCACCCCTCTCAGCCACACACTCGCAGAGCTGCAGGGCTCTCCATGAAGCAACACATTATATAAGGAATCAGTCCAATCCTTCACTTCGACACACTGTAGAGCTTAGATAGCATTTCACTGCCATGGGACAGGTACACTACATGAATGTACGCAAGTCTTTTAATCATTGACCATTTCTTGTAATGTGGGGCAGAAAAAAATGCACTGCAAGGCCACCTGTCTTTTTCTCACCCCCTCCCTCCCTCCTTCTCCTCCTTTTGTCCATCTCAGAGCCTGAGCCGGGACCAGTCGGCAGACAGATCAGCAGCGGAGGACAGGTGAGTGATTCACTCTCAACTGTTGGCTCAGGAAGCCTTTGGAACTCACAGGGTTTTCACACTGCGTCACTATCCAACAGCGGCAATTACTCTTTAGATTTTGTTGATTTCTGCTAAGGGAGAGCTTTGGAGAACTGTTATTTTTACAGTTTAGATTAGTTTTTTTGCAAGTGCTATAGTATTGCGTAAAGGTGCTTTGCATGCGTGTTCCAGCACGTGTCTGCTACCTGTGTTGGTTGAAGAGGAGGAGAGTGTGCAGGACAGTACAGCCGAGGTGCCAACAGTAGCCGCTAGCATGGAAGGTAGGAAGAAAAACTCAAATCTGTGTATATGGAGGAGATGAGGAGAGCACTTGATATTTCTAAGCCGCCTGTGTGTTTACGCCTTCTTACATCTACATGTAACTTTGACCACCCACACACCAACTTTTCCTTCCAGGGACAGACCGGCTCATCAGCAGCGGAGCGACCACCTTCTCTGACAGCAGCCCTATTCAGTCAGGATCGTCCGTCACGCATGCCAGCCAATCGGGGAGCGGCTTGGCTAGCGTGACCTCTGACCCCAGCCAATCAGAGGATAGTGCAGCCAAAAAGCACTCCCTCCCCTTATGTGGCAAAAATAAGAGGGAACTGGTAAGACCTGCTCTTCTCCTACTTTCTTCTCAACTGACTTTTTGCAACATAATACGTTTTTTTATTTCTATATCAGGCAGCAGTTAAATTCTACAGCAAATTTAGCTTTTAGTTTTTATCACTAATCATTCTATCTACTATCGGACCCTAAATGCAGTTCAGAGCAGAGTTTGGAGCAGGTGGTATATAATGCATGCAATAACTTGTAAAAGTAAAGAGTGCCATCCTTTTGCATTAAAAGATGTACACATTAGTTTTGGTTCAGTTTTATATATTTACCTCCATAATGCAACATTACTATTTTTTTGTATATATTCTATATTTTTAGTTTGTAAGTGCTTTTTTCTTATATTCCTATTCTAAGTTTAGCTCAAGACACGCTCAGAGTAGATTGAATGGAGCTGGTATTATTGAGATTCTGTTTCCTTGTCAGTGATGAGGTTGGCAAATGGTGTCTTCATTCAGCGTGACATTTCGACCTGAAGAGAAATGCTGTCTTTCCAGCTATGTGAGTGAGTAAGTGTGTATAAAAGAGAGAGGAAGGGAGAATACATAGTTTCATTTTGGCTCCACTCAGGATCAGATGACTCACAATCAATATCCAACTACGCTGGAATCTTCACATTTCACCTTTATGTAAAACTGTTGAGGGAAAGTAGCGAGGGAGAGAGTAAGTGAGTGAAGGGAGCAGTATGGATGTTGAGGGCAATGTTAGCATGGAGGGATCAGAGTTAAAGAGAGAGGCAGTAAAGTCTGTCTCGACCCTGCAGGAGCTGGCACGCAGCATGGAGGGCATCGAGGAGCCCAAGGTCCAGGAGGACCAAAGTGAGACCAGCATGGCTACAGAGAAGGAATGCAGATGTAATATATTTGTTTTACACTGTTATATGATATATATTATATATATAATATTTACTACCTGTCTTTTGCTACCTAAATGGTGATTGCACCATTTGATCAGGTATTTGTTGTCCCATACGCCTGCTTATCGTTTCCCTTTTGTAGCTGAGACGTCCATGATCTCGGACACCGGCGGCACCTCCAAAGAGGACAAGAAGAGGTAAGAGAGCAAATAATCATAATAACACAACTTAACACTTGAATCCATGTGTTTATGTAATAACACTTGTTTTCATTGTCATCTCTTTATCTGCAGCCTGTCACCTAATGACAAGGAGATTGAGGTATGTATACCATTGGATCATGGAGCTGTATTCTATAATAATGCAAGCAAATGCTGTGTAAAGGACAATTCTTTTTTTATCCTTTTGTACTATAAACGGGGCACTTTTTTGGGAAGTATGTGTTTGAGAGTAGATTTTAGAAACCACATTTAAATCTGTATCAGCTGGTTCTCTGTATTCAAAATGAGAATTCATACATTCAGACAGGAAACAAGTTAAAAAGTTTGGTATTTCTTTTCTTGTGCATCCATCAGAAACATATTGATACACAAAGTTAGTTCATATTTTAGCAATTTTGCACTTCTCTTTGAAACCCATACAATAAAAATACACATAGAAAGTTAATATATCACTTTGTTAATGCGCTGATGGGTTTCTCTTGAAACGTGGGGTTTTCTAGAGAGAAGTGCAGGAGCTTCATGCTTTATCTGGTGTAACTTTTCCGCCAGAACAATGATGCTCTCATTGATAGGGTAAACCTCTTATCGCAATCAAACAAGGAAATGTGTACAGTATGTCCAGCAGTGAGTGCCAAAATTGAACAACAAAAAACTATTTCAGGCGGAGTTCCAGCGTCTGGCATTGGGCTTCAAGTGCGACATGTTCACGTTGGAGAAGAGACTCCGGCTGGAGGAGAGGTCACGTGACCTGGCTGAGGAAAATGTCCGCAGGGAGGTGTCCAGCTGTCAGGGTTTACTGCAGGTCAGTCTGCATATGCACCTAACCATCCTGCTTTCTGTGAACGGAGCACTTGCTTAAGTCTTGCTTCATCACCCGTCAAAATAATTTTATTTACATTCTGTCTTTTTAGTGATTTTATTCTGCAGTAATTTTTGGCTGTTGAATCTTGTAATCTTCATAGTAGAGGGAATGGATGTAATATCTTATTCTGCACCTTTCCTGCTGTATTGATACAAAATGTGGACAATTTCCCTACATCAATAAGAGTAAATGAAAATCCTCTGTAAAGTTATTTCTCCTGATGTTAGTCATGATTTTTTTTCTGTTGGTTCTTCATTTGTGTCTCTCGTCAACTCTCTCTCCTTGTCCTTTCTCTCCTCCCAGGCTCTGACTCCTCTGTGTGAGGACGACAACCAGTCCATGGAGATCATCCAGAGGCTCCAGAAGAACCTGGAAATCCTCATCCAGTCCATGACTAGGGTGTCCAGTCGCTCTGAGATGCTAGGAGCAATTCACCAGGTGTGTTTGTGTTGTCAACAATTTGTTTCCACTGATGTTCTGTCTGGTGATGTTGATTCTGATGGTTTTAATGGAGCCTTTGTGTATGTGAATGTCAGGAGAGTCGTATTGGTAAGGCTGTGGAGGTGATGATCCAGCATGTGGAGAACCTGAGGAGGATGTACACCAAGGAGCACGCTGAGCTGCTGGAGCTGAGAGAGGCACTCATGCAGAACGAGAGGTCGTTTGGATCACAAACTGAAAGAGGTGGAAATGGTTACATAATGGTTCATTACTATCAAGGTGCAATACATTATGCATGTTTTTAAAAAGTTTTGTTTAACCTCCATACAACGCTGGCTCAATATAGTGACATACCCATATCCTCTAACTTTTGTGTGTGTGTGTGTGTGTGTGTGTGTGTGTGTGTGTGTGTGTGTGTGTGTGTGTGTGTGTGTGTGTGTGTGTGTGTGTGTGTGTGTGTGTGTGTGTGTGTGTGTGTGTGTGTACACAATTGAGGCACATGTTAATATGGATGCTCAGGGATGGCCCACACAAACCACATTTATATCTGACAACGAAACCGTTTCTTCTTTCCAGATGACTTCCGTGGCAAGAAGCAGACCACACAGTACTACAAGGTCAGCTGCAGTTAGGTTACATATGATCGCAACAGTAATGTGTTTATGAAGCAATTTGTCTTTTTCCTTTCCTCACCTCCAGCAGTCATCAACCCGCCGGGTCAGCATAGCGGCAATCCCCCGCTCCGGTGGAGCCAACATGCACTTCGACATGGTGAGGACGATGCTGCCATCGCTTTAGTCCAACGGCAGAGTTCAGATCATGTAGCATGCCCTTTAATTTTGCCAGCAAGTGTGCTTTTTGCACTCATAATGCAATAAAGTTTATCCAAAGCATGCTTCACTACGAAGGAAGCATCCTGCTCGCAGGAGTACCGATTGCTCCATAGGTTGATGGAGAGTTTTTAAAAAAAAGATCCCAAAAGCGTCCAAAGAATATTTTTATAAACTCATTGATTGCACCCTTCATAATTAAGTTCTTTCAGTATTTAAGATACAGTTCCCATTTTCTTAAAATAGCTTTCAATGCCCACCTACATGTGGTGCTGGTCAAAGCATGAACATATTCAGATTACAAGAATGTTGTCATACCACAAAAAAAATGGAACCAGGTTTAAATGTTTGTTATACTTCAGACTGTGCGAAGGAGCATTTGTATCTACATAAATCATGACTCGTATTGTTTGATCTACCCACCACAGTCCAAAACACAAGACTGCTCAGAGGCTGAAGCGGAGAGGCTGACCAGGCGATCCCCATGGTAGGTATTTGAATACGTGTTCATGTGTGGATTAAATATGCCGGGATTGTCATATGTGGAACAACGTTAAAAAAATGTAGTCTGTATGTGAAGGGGAGCGTGCACTTGAATTAAAAGGAATAGGACTATTTAAATTACGCTACCTTTTTTAAAAACACACCCTTATTGTTGATGTGCAGGAAGCTACTGGCTGTGGCTCTTTGTCAGGCTCACCGAAGCTCGTTGTACCATGACGTGAGGGTTGTTGTTGTTGTTGTTGTGCCCTTATGTGATAACGATGGTTTCCAGGAATGTAGCGGGGAAGAGCACTGCGCGCCCCCCACTAAAGCGCTTTGTTAGCTCTGCGGCCTGGCTTGACACTGAAGAGCCCTCTCTCATGATGAAGGGGTAAGACATGCCAAGAAGAAGGATACCATGCTGGCTGTGTCGCACACATTTTTCAAAGTGGCCCCAGATGCATAAAGATGGCGGCTTTCTAGTGCGACCATTGCAGCCAGACCGACAGTAAAGAATACTTTAAGGATATTTCAGTCCATTTACTTTTGTTGTGGTCAAGTTTACATTTTTCCAAATCCCTTTGCAGTGGAAAATCATTTTTAAAATGCAAACTTCAGAGGGTCAAACAGGTTGTGATCAACTCATGTCCTTCCTAACAATCAAGAAAAAAGGCATGCAACACTGAAAGCAGTGTAACATAATGCAGCACTAAAACAAAAGAAATTCAAGGCAATTGTATAACAAACCTTAAAATCTGTTAAAGAAAATATTTTAATTGCAAATATGTATTTACAGTGATGGACTTGAGCAGTAATAGTGTTAAGGAAAGGGTGAAGCTTAGACTGCTGGAACAAACATGTTATCTTTTGAGACGAAGAAAATCAGTGATTCTATCAAATCACACGGCAGCCATCTTTCATGCATCTGGTCCCTCCTCGCATGGTGAAGTGTTTCTCAGAAGCAAACAACCTTTTTTGACATTTTCTGAATTAAGCTCATTTTTCCTTTTTTTATGTAAAATGTTAAGTAAGAAACGGTGGACTTTATTTATTTTTTTATTTATTGGCATCATGTAGCTTTCAAATGTTTGGACGAGGAGAGAGGATTTTATTTGATTAGCTAAGCCAAAATTGAAGCTTAGGAGATGCAAAGCACTTTTAAAGCTCTCCAAATATCTGAAAGGTTGTGAAATTGCTTTGTGGGTTTATGATATAATATTGGAGCATGGAAGTTGAATTGCTGGGCATGAGTTCTTTTATTGCAGGGATCTCAAAAATATCTATGTACAGCAGGAGAGTGTTAATCAGTGAATATTTGTTGGCTGCATATGCATGAAATGTGCATGTGTGCATGTGCACATACAGAATCGATGTGGTCGTGCAGCCATGCTTGTATTTGAATGTGCAACTGAACAGTGTGTTTGTGAATGCCTGACCCACGCGTGCCCACAGGACGGCCTACGACAACACCGACTGCCAGTCGGAGGAGGAGCAGAAGGAGGAGCCGGTGGCAGAGAGGAGGAGGTCCAGTCTCAGTGAGCTGGGCAGCAAACTCACCTCCCTCATATTGCCCCTCAAGACGTTAGTCCAACCAAATACCCACCACTAGCCTACTGCAGCACTACTTTCTGCCAGAAAAACTAAGAGGCTAGCTGCATAGTGGAAGAGTTCATCACGGCGCTGTATCGAGGTTCCAGTAGCTGCAAAGTGAATCTGATATCCAAGATCATCTGTGACGTATTAGATATTACTATGATACGTCTAGCTGCGTTGTTAAAAATGATTTCTGTGGTGGGTTTTCCCCTCAGAGATCACACAGCCATCAGCGTGCCCAGTATTATGACATCTTGTAATCAGTGACAGATTCAAAATTTCTGTCAAAGTTGGTCTCTGGTGCCATTGTGGCTATCACCACTCAGTCCCTGTAATAGTTTTTTTTTTAACAAAGTCCCTGTTACATCTGCTGGGGACCTCACCTTAATGGTCCAGAGCATTTTGAAACACCAACATATCAAACAAATATTTTTCTGTAATCGCATGCAGCAAATATTGCATTAGTTAATATGAAATTATTACGTATTTGTTACAAAAACAAAATCAGAAAGTGCGTATATGGAACCTCCTAAGTGATGAGTCTCTTTCATTCTATGGGTCTGTGCTGGACTAGCTTCTTTTCTCTCGAGGCTCAGCGGCGGAATGAATGATTTCCTGCGGTCTTGAGATTGGTGTATGTCAGTGAGACACAGGATTTTAGAAGCTTCATCATTTGTGTTTCGTGCATGGATCTCAAGTTCTGATTTGCAGTGTGCGGCTAACAAGGCATCTAACCGACAATTAATTCCTTTACCCTGCTTCTTCTTCTGTCATTTACTAACATGATCAGCCACCTTAACACTTTTATGTGCAAACTCCTACACTTGGACTGTTATCTCTTTTATTTATTTTTTGTTGGGGCAACCGAGTGTTTTGTGCAAATGGATCATGTGTTCTGAACTGTCCTTTCCTCTTTTCCTCCCTCCACATTGCTCAGGAGTCAGGATGAGCTGTTTGTAATGCTGTAAGTGTGTAGAGAGGAGAGTCCGAAGTGGAAGTGCTTGTGGATTCTGTCTCTGTCTAAAAATCCAATAAATGCACGCAAAAAGGCCTCCATTTGTCAAATATGAGTGCCAATCAAAGGCCACTTACAGCCTTGCAGTGACTCTCTTAATGGCTGTAAAGTGACTTGAAGCAGCACTCTTACTGTTGACGGACCACAGGCCAAACTTGCCAGCTGCCTTTACCATTTGATGCTCAAATCCACCTCCATGCCAACTGCTCTTAATTGCGCTGCTGATGGCTTTCTCATTATGCAGATGATGTGAAGGGTTTTGCATCTTTGACACAGTTTTGAGACTGGTGGTAAAATGCATTTCATTGCAGCCAACTTGCACCAAGCTGCAGCTTATTCACCGCCTGCCATCCATTGGTTACCACAAATGATCCACAGTTTTTTGCTAAAGGGTCTGTGGTGACTTATTCCCTACCTTTGAGTCATTTTTGGTAACTTATTCTGTCTTTTGCTTTATCTTGGACCATTTTTCTTTTCTTTTTTTTTTAATTCTCCCTTGCCTCATTTTCTATCCATCACGTGGTAACATTTTATTCTCTCTCATTGCCCACTTCCAGTCCGAGCCCCTCCTCCAGCCCTACGTACACAGACCCAGGCATGACCCAGTCTCTGTCCCACAGCCTGACCTCTTCCCGGGCGGCTGCAGCAGTAGCCAGAGGTGGCAGGGGTCTCTGGATTTGGTTGGCGATGGTGGTGGTGCTAGCAGGTACACCATTTAAACAATTTAGTCTACGTTCTACATGTTCCAAACATAATGACACAGCTGGTGTTACTCCGTTTTAATGCAGGAGCAGCGGTCTATAGACGTTTTCCCAATACAGCATGAGGGATAGTTGGGTCTCATTCTGTGTCCTGGTAAATATTCATGGTTCACCTGCAGGTCTCCTGGCACTGCTGGCCAGCCTGGTGATGCAGCCAGCGGTCGATGCAGCCCCTGTTGGGACCGGGGACTCCTGGATGACCATCCAGCAGCTTCTGTGGCCCTACACGGGGCTCCGGCATAACGGACAGCCCCCCGTCTAGTCCCCCCAGACCCGGGGTGGATGGTGTTACCGCCCATCAGCCCTCTGCAGAAATGATCCGAGCACTGGGGTGGTGGTGATGAAAGTACGGAGTGCCACTTCTGAGCGGAGGCTGTTGGGATGTTTACTGGTGCCTGAAGATTCCTAAAACAAGACTTGCATTGATGGCACAGGCCAGGCCTCAGGGAATAGTTAACCCTTTGAAGGATTTTATGCATCACATCACGTTTGCTAAATTAGTCTTTATATGCATGTGTATGCGTTTTGTCTGTGTTTTAAGAGAAGAAGCAGTTACGGGTGGTGGAAACCAATATCCTTTTAAAAGCTGCTCAATGCCCTCAACACATTATGATGCAGGCTTGATCAGTCATCAGAACTAGTACAACATTGACCAATCGTGTCACAATGTCATCAGAAGGAAGGCCATCATGGACCCTGGCTCCAATTGTGCCACATGACTTTTTAAATACATTTCATGCACTTGAGGAAATGGGAGGGGACTGCCAGCCTTTTTAATGGAATTTTGCAGAGAATATTTTATAACTTAAGTCTATGAACACTGGTAATACAAATTTCATTCTAAGTGTTTTAAAAATGTTGAAATCTATATTTATGGGGTTGTTAGATTTGAGTGGGGATTTGTGAAATCTTTTTATTTTTGTTAAGACTAACAATGTAGAATTATAACTTAACACCAAAGGTTCTTTTTTCCCCACTTAAGTTCTTGCTGTGGTTGTCACAGTGTTCAACTTAATACTCTTTTTGTATGTTCCAAAGAAGATGCGTGGAACTTTGCACAAATAAAGTAGCCTATTCTACCATAGAAGATGTGTGTTCTTATGTGCATCACAATGTACATTTCAAATTCAGGTGTTTAATGTATCTTTAATTTGTTGATTTAACCCCAAGTTAACTTCACACAGGTTATGAATACATCAGGGGTCTGGTGGCACACAGCAGGCTCTGTACTGTATCCACAAACAGATAATCGGATACTCTGGTCCTGGCTTTGCCTTCGGTGCTCATGTTGTCCTGGAGCATGTGGATGAAGGTGGAATGAAACTCACTTCCCGGATAATGCTCTGGGGAGAAAGCCTCACTCTTCTCTGTGATTTTCAGCTTCTGACTCCTCTGAGCACCGAGCAGGTAGAGACTCCACGAGCCTTTAGGCACCAGGGCAGGACTGTGATGCTCACACACCTGGCAGAGGAGAGGGAAGGAATACAATCAGGCCGTGCCACATAATGGGGCATAAAGTTGTATCTTTATGTGAGCGAGAATACCTGCATGACTAGATGCCCCGCTTCACATTTGGCATTCCACTTGCTCCATGAGAAAGCACAGGCAGAGGCAAAGAGGGCCATCTGTTCGTAGGCAGCATGTTCTGTAAGTGGGTCCTGAGAGAAACCACACGGCCTATTTATAGCACTGTGGAAAATGTCGGACTGTAACCTCATGATATGCAAATGCATATCAGTAAAGATAAATTAAAGTCAGTTACTCATTCGGTAGAATGGTCCCTCTCAGTTTTACATAATTTGTGAAGAGTAGGGTGTTTACAATTACATTATGTGGTTGGCCCAGGCGGACTCATGTTCATCTACTTCATAGTGTTGAGTAGCTTAAGCTTCTCTATTTTTTTTGTTATCTAACCTTAAATGTGTGTAACAGACATGTTACCACCCACATCTGCTAAATATCTTCACAAAAATCTGATTTGTTAAATTATTTTTGAGAGCCACGCTTTCAGCATTTAGACACTTATCATTTGTCCAATAATCGACCTCAGTCTATCAAATGTTAGTATGCTAACAAACTAAAATAAGCTGGTGAACATTACACCCTTTAGCACCGATAACTTGTCATCTCCCACTTCCTATCACTTTGACACTGACTGACTGACTGATGTGGATACATGCCAGATACTGTGCTGCAACCTGGCTCAAATCCAGCATCTTGTTCTTCCATTCTGAAAACAAATGAGTAAAATATGCAGACCTTGCCGCAGGTGCTGGCGTACTTGTCCGTGTACTCATTCACAAAGATGTTGATCCCTGCGTTGAGCATGGCCCTCTGCAGGACGGGGCCGCTCATCCACTTCCCTATGAGGTGAGAGAGACCCCTCTCTCGCTCTGACTGCAGCATACACTGATTACCCTGTTAGTCAAATAAGGCACAAATATACAACAGTCAAATCAGATCTCTTGATTTATTCCCCTGGTATGTACTTGCAGTACTTTCCAGTCTCTTACCTGGATCGTGATGCTGAGGTCGATGAGGGCCCCGTTGATGGTGAAAAGAGCCGAGTCTTGGCCCAGTGGCCTGAGCTCCCAGCTCTGGAAGGGAAAGTTTGCATAAGTATCCTGCATCAGCACAAAGGCGTGGAAGGAGTCCATACTGAGGGAGATCGTGGCCTCTGCCTCCTCATAAGACACGTCTGTGATACCGTCCATCCTCCACTGCTTCCCTGGAAACACCAAGAAAAACCAAGTTACATTACTGGTTTGTTTTAGTTTTGTTACACCTTTCTGTGCTGGAGAGAGCATCAGAAGCATCAGAGCATCAGCATGTCCTACCTGCAGCATCCCAGCGAGCCACTTGGGGAGTTTCCAAGAAGACGACAGAGTCGGGCAGCGTCACAGACACACCGACGGGAGGGCAGGTGAGAGCTTCGTTTTTATCTAAGTTGGACTTCTCCATGGGGTAGGGGAACACCTGTAGCCCTTTGTCCAACAGCTAGAAAATCATGGGTACGGAGAGTGTTGTGTGAGGTTCCCATTGGCTGATCGGGCCTGGTGTAAGCAGCAAACACTGAAAACTTTTACCTGTCTAATTTCCCAGCCATTGACCTGGTGGGCTTGTGGCGGGAGGTGAAACGCATCATAGTAGAAGACCCCACCCAGAGGTGTGTACTGCATTAAGTCCACCACCAGGACACGCTCACTGCGGTCCATCATTGTCAGCTGCACTCGGGGAGAAGCCAATACCCCCTCAGCTGACAGAGTGGAAAAAGGACCTATTTTTACAACAATTATTGATGTAGACACATCTTAATCCTCATTAGAAAACATGAATAACTTGGTTGTTATATGGTGTTAGTCCATGTATCAAAAGACCTGTCAATCATTTTGACTGACGGCTGTTTTTTTACATTTGGAGTGTTATGAAGTGTCAGGCCGGGCGTCTTACCGTCGAGTGCCTCCATCTGTGTCTGTATCTGGCTCCCTCGGCCTTCCGCAGACTGCAGGCTGCTTCTCCTTGACTGTAGACTGGCTGCACTCTGTGAGAAACAAACAAAACTAGAACACAAACATCACATTAAATTGAAAAACCCAGGCCAGGAACTTCTTACCTTATTCCCATCAAACCCTTGGATGGACTGCACCTCCGCGTCCAGGCTCTGCTGCTGGGTCTCGCTGTCTTCCTTCACCTCCCCCTCACCTTCTGTCTCCTGCTGCTCGGGTACATTTATGTCTGCTGGATCCTCCTCGCCGCCTGCAAGAGACCTGGGACCAAAAGGATGAGGAAAGAAAAGAACACAGAGCATGGTTAGTATTACCAGCGTTATTATTCCTAGTAGTATTAGTTGTATTAGCAGTGGGAAGAGCACTACCAGATAAGTACCTGTGGCTGGGTGTGTGTAATGTCAGGTGATCCATCCTGGCCAGCAGGGACAGGTGGTCATAATGCGTGTGGAGGATCCGCACAGCAACGTTGCTCACAGCCAGCTGTTTGGGAAGCTTAAAGCCCAGGCCCACCTCTTCAAAGTTTAAACCTTTAAACCTGAATGAACCCATTAAAAAGAAAGAGATATTGTTGAAATATAGTCACATTTAACACAGATAATCCATTTGTTCCCTCCACAAACCTTGGATTCTTCTTGAGGTTGGCCCAGAGACAGAGTGAAATGTTGACATCTTTGACCGCAGTCTGCATGTTGCCCGTCTCCATGTCGATGTCCGCACCGGCCCCCTGTGACCAGGGAGGCACACGACACAAAAAAACAGGGATGGGTCCAAAAAGCCATCTCACAAAGTGTTTGCAGATCACGCCTTGGCCCTCGCAAAATACTAAAAAGCAATTTCACATGTGAATCTATGATCCGCGTACCTTGAGGATCTCCTCGGTGGTGAGGAGGTGTTTAGAGTGGATTAGCTCCATTAAATGTAGGAGACCCTCCTGGTACTTCTGGCCCTCTTGTGGATCTGTAACATCTCTGAGCAGACCCTCCAGCTCCTCGATCAGCTATAAGGAACAACATTAACTTACGTTAGCTGGTTGTAGGCATGAGGCACAATGGTGGTGGTGTTAATTGCATTGGTCCTGGATACTGTAGCTCAGATCATATCACTAATATTTTTGACGTTTTATAGGCCATTTGTCTTATATAAAAACATAATGTAAGAGTACATCACTTTGGATAAAAATGGTGAGTTGAATAATTTCCAAGGAAGCTGATTATGATTTATTAGTAGAATAAATTTAGCAATGTAGAGAAACATTACAGTGTTAATTAAATTAAAATAGAAGACTTGCATCTTATCTACTACTTGACACTTTGAGGGAAATACACAAAAATCTTATATTTCTCTATTTTGTATTGTGCTAGTAAGGCTTTCATAAGATTCAGATTACAAAATATGTTATTTCCTGCCTTTAATTTGTCTCCCTGTAGTAATAATAATAATAATGTAATATTATTATTATAACTATTATTATAATAAATCTAAATTAAATTGAAGTAAGCTCATTTTGCTTGGGAAGCTGTAAGCAGCAAATATTTAGTGTTTATATTTGATAAATAACTGATTATTAAAACTGGAGTCGATTAACTCTTCTCTGACTAATCAACTAAGTGACATTTACACACCTACATACAGACCTGTAGAGCGAGGTTACATTGCTTGAGCACGGGTGAGATGTTGACCTCTGGGTCATCTCTCCATAAGCTGATATACGTGTTAATATCCTGCTGTACTGCTGGGTCCGGGATCCCGCCACAATGCGTGTATCTCTCCCACTGGATGCAAACAACATAATGTGTATTAATATCAGCCAGAAATGATTTTTCTGAGAAATCAACATTGTGTATTGATCACAAATTGTTACATTGTCTGCTCAAGAAAAACTACGGAAACCCTGAGAGGAAAGATTTGCCACATGAGAACTTTCATGTGGCAAATGTTCTCTCTTCTCACAGACAGGATCACAAACCTGGGCTCTCTCCACAGCATCGGTTTTCCATTTGATTACTGCAGTATGATTGTTCTCCAGTAGATGGCGAAGTTCGTTCAGCTCGTCTTCTCTGCGCTCTAGGTCCTGTCAGCAAAATACACCCATGACAGCAAAGCATTATGCCCTACTGTACTATATATCCCACAGGGACATCTTACCTTTAACTCAAGCCTTTCTAGCTCCTTCTCCTTTCCCTCCCTCTCCAATCTTTCCTGCTCTTCTTTCTCAGCTTGCAGCCGTGCTTCCTCTATAATGCAGAAGCACATATAAAGCGTATGTATACATGTCAACACATCCTTAAACAGGTGCTCACGGAAGTTCAAAACAGGTTCTCAGACAGATTACTTTGCATCAGTGTCCTGCAGAGTTAACCACCTGTACTGCAGAGATGCCGTCACCTCATTTTTGTAATGTAATGGTACTACTTTATCGACATGCAGAGCGGAGTTATCAGGTGTGTGTGTGATGTCAGACGAGGGCGTGTACAGTCTGCAGTCCGCACTTGGAGTTGTACGAATCCAGTCAGTCAACAGTCTCGGTGTTATGCTAATCTTCAGCTAATAAAGTTAGCCAACGATACAACGGTCTCCTAAACTTATTTTACACATAACACCACACTTTTGTCCCAGTTTAGATGGAAATAAACAAATATCTGGATTACCTTCCTCTCGCAGCCTCCTCTCATCCTCCTCCTGCTGACGCTTCGCCTTCTGAGCCTTGGTCAGTTTACGACTCTTTGATGAATTGAAATCAGCAAAACAAACAATTATAAATTTGTGTTTAACGAGAATGTCTCACTACTACGTGTTGGAAAAAGGCAATTTACTGAGGAGAAGGGTATAAACACAGTGACCAAACAAGTGTGCTGGTGGCACTTACTGTAGGATAAGGTGTACTCTATGCCTGGCTGCATACATCTACACTACCTACCTTTGGTAATCAGAATAATCTAAATCTAGAATCCTAAATGTGCTGACTGACATTTGCTCATACCTTTTTTTTGTTGGGCGGCTATCACTCACAGGAGAACACATAGAGAGAAATTAAAGAAGGGTTTTAAACGTGAAGTCAAGACACAGGGGGACACATTGGTGAGAAAATGAAGAGAAAAAAGAGCATCAACATGAAGGGTTCTTCCTGCTAACGCTAACTTCAAAAGTTAATAGGTTGTCTTCAGTCTTACGTTCGAGTTTTTTTTTAACAACACAATATTATTGTTAAACCCTTCGGTTCAAACCATTAGAATATGAGAAGGTTTAATACCATTTATTCGAAAAACATAGTGAAAACTCACCATCCTGATTGCTGAAAATAAAAAGCTCTACAGCGTCCTGGTAACCATAGAAACGACTACGCATGCGTCGTTATCTGTTTCTATTTGCGACAAAACGAAACGACTTACGACTGTATAGCTGAGCTGTCCACTATAGTCACAGGAAGGACAAAGAAAGGAAGACGTCTCTTTACTAACGTACGGGTTGAGTAAATCCACCCAACAGAACAACACAGGTACATATGAATGCACTCTTTAATATGGTTATTCGTATATTAGTGTTTGATTAATGTTGCATGTGTTAAATGCTAACTAACAAGTTAGCTGCACGTTAGTTAGCTAGTTCCAGGGTGGCATGTTTAGGTGTCGCAAATGTAATCTTTAGGATTCAGGGAGATTCTGGTTAATTATATTGTCTGACTTCTGTCTTCTTTCAGCCCAAATGTTTCTGTATCTGCTGTCATTGTCGCGTCAGTTAACGAACAGTTTGTCCTTCATATTCTCGTTTTCAGAGGTGAGGAGGGCCATCTCCTTTCTGGCATGGCCAACAATTTAAGGGGTCAGGTTATGAGGCTGTACAAAACGGTAAGTGAATTAGTCAATGAAACACGTACACACACAGGGTGCGGCTGTACTGTCCCGTTCTATGCGTTTAATGCGCTTCTCTTCCTCCAAAATAGCTGCTGTATCTTGGCCGCGAGTACCCGCAGGGAGCCGCTTACTTCAGAGAGCGCCTGAAGTCCGCGTTCATGAAGAACAAAGACGTGACGGACCCCGAGAAGATCCAGAAGCTGGTGGCCCGTGGCGACTTCGTCATCAAGGAACTGGAGGCTCTATATTTCCTCAGGAAGTATCGAGCCATGAAGAAGCGGTATTACGAACCAGAGAAGTAATAACACGCAGGAAAGTACAGTCAGCAGTTGTTATAACTCAGAAATGAAGGCAGGAACAGTTTCCCTTTATAGAATAAACTAAGCTTGCCTCACAAGGAAAAAGGGACGATCCATCCTCGGAAGTGACAGAAAGTGATGCTAATGAAGCTGTTACAGAATGTGCTTTGTATTTTTTATACCAAACTTGTAACTTAAAGGCCAGTGGTTTAAATCATGAATACTGTATATATGTTAATATATCAGATACCCCTCCAAAACATTTCCAGATGTTGGAAGCCTACGTATCAGACTGACTGAACCATATATGTATTTTCAGTGTATATATTTGTAATTACACGTTCAAACGTCTTGAGTGAATGTACATGACTATGTATCAATGGATAGAAGCTGGGCAGTATTTTAAAACAGTGATGCCATGTGTCAGAAATAAATATTTTAAAGAATGACAGCCGTTTTTCTTCAACAATTTAACTCCTTTACTGTCATGGCTTTTGAGGTTGTGAGGTGCTGAGTCTCTAATCAGGCTCGATGTGGCCCATCAGCTGAGGAGCAACAACCTGAGAGACAGAAAGAGACAGCAGACAGGACACACTCCTAGTGGAAGAGAGGGGCCATCACAAGATCAAGAGGATGGAAAATAACTAGTCACAAAAATTGCTTTTGAACTGTTTTCAAAGGGTAAAGGGAGGTCTGAACATATTATGCGAAATAGGTGAGATTCTATCACAGATGAATTTCATTCATTCGTTTTAATATGTAAGACATTGATATGAAAATGTTAGAAACCTCCCACAATTCCATTCTAATTGTAAGGTTAGAAACCCTGACATATTAGAAAAATGGGGAAAGGAAAATAAGATTCAACTCAGAAAGTTGTTTCAATAGTGTTAGAATAAAAATATCTGAAAATGAGAATTTGTTAACATGCAAACCCCAAATTTCCCATATTGTCATTTAAACTTTTGTCTAAACTGATTTCTTATTTATGGCAAATGTCAAAAAGCAACAACAACCATGACATATCTGATAATAATATAACTAAATTACTGACTGCTTGGAATATTATTTTTACAGTTGAGATGAGGTACCTGTTTAACTGTGATGAAAGACATTTGAAGTGTAATATTAAACCCTGGATGGAAATGGTCACAATGCTGACGTGATGTCACAATAATCTGCTGTTTTGCATCTTAATTTGTATCCTTCCAGGTAGACGAGTTGATCATTCATCACAGACAGTAGTGCCCTTACTTGCTATCACATCTCTGTTCTGGGGCTGTGGTTCGGTTGAGGCTTGCTATAGCGGTTAAGTTATGTGGTCATTTAGATTTGGCTAGAACATTTGCCATACTTTTGTTCCCCAAGGAGCATGGCTCCATCCCCTACTTTTTTCTGGAAGGTAAAACAGTTTAGACACTGTATACTGTATATTTATTGTCATACATCCACCATTGCTCATGTCTCTGAGTTGTCTGATAACGTCTGTTGCTGGGTCACCTATAGATCACGCTAACTTGCTGCCAAATAACAACAATGCATTGCATAAATTGAAAAACTAGTGTTAAACAGAATTAATATTCAGCCAAATCACACTTAATCAGAATAAAAAATAAAACTACTATTCATGATCTGCCTCCTAATTTGGTCAGGGAAACTAAATTTAAGAAAACATACAGGTTTGTTGAGGTTTTCAGACTATGGCTTTGTGAATAATACAGAACAAATAGTCATACTGGAAAAACATCCTAGAATCACACACACTTTAATAACACACACATATCTGAGAACAAAACCAAAATGTTTAACTCTACTTAGTGACAGAAAGCATTCAGCTTCCATTTAGACGCAGCCGAACAGCCAGGCCTGGTGAAAACCCATTTCAGCGCAGGTAAAAAAAAACACCTCACCCCATTGATAAAGATTCTTGTTTTAGGAGGCTCGTCATTCAGCAGACTGGATCAGAAACGAAATCACCTGTCAGGAGGAGATCGTTTTTGCATTGTGCTCCTGCATGAATCCTGTCTGCTTGTAGCTTTAGCTCGGTTTGGGTTGGCCAGCGCTACAGTGTGCTGATAAGTAGCTGGCGGTCAGGGACAGGGGGGACGGGTAGAGCCGTCAACACTGTGGCCCCGTTAGGAAGTCCCCAGAGCTTCCTAGGCCCCTGCCCACCCAGGCATAGTAGACCCCAATGCCAGCAGTCACACCAAAACTTGAAACAAAATGAGTCCTTCCACATCATTCTCTAGTCAGCAATGAAGAGCAATAAAACAGCCTCGACACCTTTCGTTTGGAGTTTGTATGTGTGTGTGTGTGTGTGTCCTTGTTTGACTGCCACACACACACATACAGTAAAATATACTGTATTTCAGCATTAAGAAACACAGGTTGTGATGTGATTATTTATATTTGACATGTGCAGGTGGACAGCTTATAACAGGGCTAGCACACATAGACTCAGACAGACATAGACTCACACTCTAACACACTAACTTCACACACTTTTTTTCTGTATTTCAGCTCCTTCATTTACATTTCTTGTATTATTATTTCCAGTAATCACGTAACAAACATTTCATGTGCGAATGCTGCCTTTTGTTAAGTCCAGCTCAACGTTGCAGAAAGCAGGATTAGTGCTGCCGGTTTTCTCCTCTCTGTCCCTTGTCAGGTCGAGCTTTCCTGTTCGTCTCGTGACCTCAAAAAAGGGAAGAAGCGCAAGGCAGAGTCAGCAGCTAGTTCTGTTATGAGTCGATAGCATTTGATATTGGTTCGCTGCCACAGCGCTTACTCTGTCTTTAAAATACTTGAACAGGTGATAAACAGTTGTGTCTTCCTTCATTAATGTAAGCCTTGATTCCACCTTCAGCTTCCAGCCTCCTGAAACGTACATTGAGAAAACATAAGAGCACATCAGTAATTTATTCATAAGAATGTAAATCACGCAACAAAATATATTTTGTGTACCTGTAAACAAGCTGACTAACAGTCCCACACTGACAGCTGTGATGGTTCCAATAGGACTGAAGTAAAGGTAGGACAGAGAGTACCAGCTATCTGCCAGCAGAGGCCTGGAGGTGGGAGAAAATAGTACATGATCAGATAATCTAATTCCTTAAACTCAATAACACACAACATCTCACTAACTTGATATCGCAATGTTCTTTTGCTCCCACTTTGTATCCTTATAGGCAGGCATTGCCCGTACACTAAAATGGCTGCTTACATCCAACTAATAATCAATCACAGCCGTGCACACTTACCTGCCGTCTATGTGGTGTACTGGTGCTGTGGTGATGGAGGCCGGCTGTGCTGGCAGAGCAGTGGCGGTCCAGTTGAGACTATCCGTGGCGGTGAAGTTACAGCCCTCGGTGGTCAGTGACAGAGGTCGGCTCATCTCAGGAGGGGGAGGGTAAACCTGGGCCCCGATGCCCACCCACAGGGACACCACCAACCCCGACACAAGACCCGACAAAGCCCCCTAGAAGACAATTTAATCACTGAAAATGGTAAAACATCCTTTTTGGAGAAGCAGCTTTAAATGATATACAGAAGTTTCAAAGAGGTGCAGTGAGAAAGTGCCTTGATATATAATTTGTGGAGCTGTGCTGCTCATCTTTACAAATTAAATAAAGGTATTTCAGAGGAAAATAATGTTATAGATTTTTTTTACATTTTTAAAATAATTTTACCCTAATTTACAGGGTATATTAATACCCCAGGATTTTTTTTAAAAGTAGAGTAAAAAAAAATCTGCCATCCTGTAGCAAAAAAAAGGTTAGATTTTATTTTTTAAATACATTTTACAAACAAATGTAACAAACATACATACCCATCATAATGCCCTTTTAAATATTAGCATGGGTTACTGGAATCACAAAGACAACCAAAAACTACAGTTAGATAACAACAGGCTTACTTTGGAGTTGGCAATTGGACAGAGGATACCCAATGTAAACACGCCAAGTAAAGGACCTCCAATGATCCCAAATATACTGGTGACTGCCTGTATAAAGAAGCACATATTCAGTTAATTCCTATAATAAATCATAAACCTCAGCTCCTGCTAAAGCATACAAAACAGATCTACTCTACCTGCAAGATCCCTCCCATGAGCGAAGCCAGTCCGGCCATTCCGATGCACAAAACCCCATATATGAGACCTGCAACACGGACGACATTAGGGAATTATTTGAGGTTTTCAATCCTCAATTACCGCCAAACAGACAACTCGTTCAGCTCAAATACACGTGAGAACCATCCACTCACTCAGTCCTTTTGAGATCCAGAACAGGTGTCTCTCAGACATGTTAGTGTACGGTTTGATCAGGTCCTCTACCGTCACTGCAGCCAGTGCATTGATGCTGGAAGACACCGTGCTGGGGTTGATATGACACCAAAATCACACAATGTAGTCAAAGCAGAACCGTCATACAAATACATCGCATATACGTATGCGAAAAAATACAACTTTTTTCCAGGGCCACTTTGTAGTGTTGAGTATGAGCTGATATGCTGATCAAAGACATTACATATTATAATTTGAAACAGACAAATTCTCAATGTTGGTTGCAATAACTTAAAAGTTAAGTACTGCATTAACCTGAGAGATCCGCTAAATGCAGCTGCAACAAACAGTCCAGGGAGGCCGGGATAGTCTCCCAAGATGTCCATCACCAAATATGGCATCAACTACAGAGGACGGGGGACATGTGCATAATGCATTCATAGACACATATCAACTATACATACATATATTAACCTGGCTGAGGTGTTAAAAATCAATCATCATCATTTCATCTCAGTTGTAACTTCTTGGAATCTCACACACAAGCACACAGTCAAAATAAATCCCTCAATGTTTATGTGTTACTCTCCGTCGTACCTGATCAGGAGCAGAGACCAGTCTGGCGGTCCATGGGTCACACTTCTTATAGACCGAGAAGAGGCACATTCCTGCAAACACTGAGCACAGCAAGATGGACCACAGGCCTACCAGGTTGATGTAGACAGATCTGGAAAAAGGAAGAATCACACATAGAGAACCAGCGCACATGGACAAAAACATGCAAAACCTCCTCCTGCAGCGCACTAATCCCTGTATGACAACAACAGACAATCAAATGAGCCAATATTGCCGAGACTTATACCCCATCATGTGTCTCGGTAAGTGTCTCCCTCCCGGTAAATCAGGACTCACAGTCTGGCATGAGTGATGCTCTTGCAGGAGATGTATCTCTGAACCTGGGCCTGGTTGATCCCATAGATACTGACCCAGACGAATGTCCCTCCGACGGTAATGGTCCAAAATGTGTGTCTCCTCAGAGGGTTTGTGTCAAAGCTGGTGAAACGGAAACAGAAGGTAGTTTGGACTCAAACTTTCAGCACCACGGAGAGAGACAGAAAGGACAAAGGCTTTGAATGTTTCAGCACCATGAAGGCAGCATGTTGTTTCTAATAGTACAATACTTCTGTGGAGTGTTTAATCGCTTCCCGCCATTGAAAAGAGCCATTCAAAGTTAATATTCGGATGCATACTCACTCCTCAAAGTTGAGTCTCCCTCCTTGTTGTGAATCTGAAATGATGGGGAGGACTCCGCCTTGTACGATCACAGACCTGATGATGACAGACAGGAAGCCTGCAAGCATCACACCAAGCTGTAGGGGGAGATTTTGATCATTTAGGTTGCTTCTTCCCTGTTTTTCTGTCCCAGTAGTGGTCCTAATTTCACCGGTTTGTTGCACTTAAAACATTGTAGCATATTAAGTATAATGCATTAATCCAAAACATGGGTCACAGTGTTTGTTTTGGAGGAAATCAGGTTGATTTGTAATGACGTTTCCATTTTTTTGTATAAGAGGAGATCAGTTGTTTGCTGTCGTGGCCTACGTGAAACAGGTATGACGCATGCACTATAATGACAGATTAGTACCAGCGGTACCAAACCAAATACTTGTTATGTGTTTTTTTCTCAACCAGGGACCAACCTGCAACACATCTGTCCACACCACCGCCCTCAGACCACCCTGTAACAATGCAGACCACAAACAGGTGTCAAACACATCAACAAATCCAGGAATTTAAAGAATAAAAAAACCTCAGTAATGTCAGCACTCAGGTGAGCAGATTTAGTCACTTACCATTGTGCAGTAAAAGGTACAGACCACGCCTGTGGAAACAACTGCCCCCCACAGATTCATCCCAGTTACTGCAGAGAGAGGGAGGTTTTCAGACTAACTCAACTGAGCAAAACCAAGCAGCTTTAAGTGCCCTCATGCAGGAATGTTAAACCAAGCTGAGCGTGGAATGAAACCCAACATACCTTGATTCAAAGCAAGAGCTGGGGCATAAATAACTATTCCAGTGTAGAGGATCTGTGAGAGAAATGATACAGACACAAAATTACCCTCAGGTGTCAGATTGGCTGTTTTGCCCTCCATGGTCAAAGCCCTGTTTGTTACGTGTTGACTGGCTTCTTACTCACCGTCTGAACGATGAAGAGCGTGGTTCCCAGCAGACGGGTTGCTCTGTTGAAACGCAGCTCCAGATACTTGGCAGAGACATGACGCAGACAGAAGAGAGCAGGCTTTATAGAAGGTCAGTATCGGGAAAGAGAAGCTATAAGACCTTTCTTATCACACACTGACCACTGACTCATTTGACTCCCCCTCACTTTGGATCAGTGACATTGGATCTGTTCATGTCTACACCTGGGCCTCTTCTAAATTCACTTTAACTTGTTGCACAGAAAATTCCCAAAATGTGTTTAAGAAATAATAAAAAAATCAACTTCCCTTTACTTGGCTCCATTTCACATACTTTATGGAACAGAGCCATATCAACCTCAGACTATAATAAGGACGTGATCTTTAGCATATGAAAATATTTGGGTCAGTTTCTATAGTATTTTATAGGTAAACCAAACATTTGACATATTTCATGACTTTGTTAAGAGAAGAGAAGAGAAAAGCCACCCAAACCTCAATCTAAAAACCAAAGCACACTCACCTCATACGTGCTGGTGATGGCCAGCCTGTAAAAGACTGGGAGGAAGATCTCAGATGTGACCACCATCGTCATCATGTAGGAGAGACCATAATATCCAATATTGGCTCCGTAGCGGTATACCTAAGAACAACATGCAGCAATATGTATGTTTTTTCTGTGATTATCTAAGAAAACTGAAAGTTTATGTCCCATTCATGTCGCCCTGTCTCTGCATTATGTCTCTTATTCACTTGAAACATCAGGGAAACTGCACTAGGGAAAAAGAGCTGCATCTCATCCCACTTTAAAAACTTTACTTGCATTAAAAGTAATACATCCCGTAGACTGAACCAGACACAAAATATTTCCTCAGAGATGGTTTTTGGATTTGCCTCTTGGGAATCGGCTCTTTAACTTTACCTCGGCTGGGTTGGACAGCACTGTGATGGCTGACATGAAGCTGGCGGTCAGGGACAGGGACACGGGCAGGGCCGTCAGGCTTCGGCCCCCCATCAGGAAGTCCCCCAAGTTTCCCTGTCCCCTGTTCGCCCAGGCGTAGTAGACCCCGACGGCAGCGGACACCAGGAGCATGAGAGCAAACACGACGTAGTCTGCTACCACAAAGGAGCCAGCGACCAGAGAGTCCCCTGACATTTTGGTGGAAGTCAGACCAAAACTAGAAGGAAAAAACCTTTTAAGACTGTTGTTCCAATTGTTCAATGTGTTTTGCAGCTCCTCATACGGATGAATGGAAGTCCTGAGGCATCACCTTCTCACTCAACACTGAGCCGAGAGCAGGACCACGGACCGAAGCCTTTTGTATGTGTGTGTGTGTGTGTGTGTGTGTGTGTGTGTGAGAGAGAGAGCGAGAGAGAGGAAGAGAGAGCATTCCAGGCAGGTACATGTGGAGTCAACAGACGAAGAGAATAATTTGTTCACGTGACTTTGAGTCCAAACTCCAGACCTGCAGAGACTAAATACTACCCTCTGTAAATACTGACCCTTTCAACACATTTACTCATTACTAATGAAGTTTGCATATTATTCAAGAAGAACTTTGCAACATGTCTATGTTGTGTATCTCCTTTATTATTTAATTAAAATGTTAAGTTTTAATGTTAAGTTTTAATGTTACTTTTTTAAAAGTTTTTTCGCCTATGGCCTACAAGCACTCCTGTGTCAGTTTCCTCCATATTTGTGACCAGCTCAGATTCCAGACGCTATAAGTAAAGATAGCAGTATTGAAAAAATGAAAATAAAAGTAGAAACAAGCAAAATTCTCAATTGCCTGCACATGTTTCTGCTAACTGACAATCGTTTTGTTTATTTGCTGTAACTCTTTCTGTGCAGGCTGATTGTCTGTACACTCTGTGCTTTTTTTTTATACTCTCCTGTACTAGGTGATATTCACTGCTCCATAATAGTTTTTGTTGGGTCAAACTGACCTGGGACATGCAGTAATCAGCATTTTCTGTAATCCGACAGGAACTAACTAATGTGAACATAGCCTACCTTTTCAGTCAGTGAACATAATAAGTGACACAGTTTTTAATATCTAATTTTATTTTTCTGACATGTAGACAATCACTAAAATGTATAATTTTTTTTTTTAAATAATTAAATGATGGTCCGTGTACGTTTTGATAGTCTGTTTTAAAAAAACAAATCCGGAAATACCATGGTATTCTCGTTTTTCGTTTCAAACCAAAAACGGGAAAACGGAAATGGGCCGTCGTATTTCTCCCCTATGAAGGTTTCTGTCTGGCTTTTATTGAACAGAATGTTCCTCTAACAATTACTATAGTTGCAGTTTCTGAACTTACAACCTGTTTCCTATACTGACTCTGACAATTATCAGAGTAGGTTAAACCCAAAATGAATTAATTTACTTATCTTTTCCATTCAGTCAAAATAGAAGCACATATGATTGGGATTTCAGAGAGAGAGAGGGAGACACAGAGAGGCTCAGCAACAGCAGTAATAGCACAACAGCTTTAATAAAATATATATTGGACTAATAACAAACAATAATAGTAGTGGCGGTGAATATAATATAATGATAATACAAATAATAACAGTAATAGCAGAGATAATAATAGAGATAAGTCTGCTACTGCTACTAATAACAGCATCACTGGATACAATAGAATGATAATAACAGTAATAGCAGTAATGATAATAATGATAGCAGTGGGTGTCAAGCAGGGCCACGACAGCAGGCACAATCACGATCTAGGTGTAACCACGATCCATGGAAACCTGCAAGACCTGAAAGCACAGAGACTCCAGGGGAGAAGCCAAGTTACTAATGTCCATTAATGGGACATTAATGTATACAGAAGGAGAGTGAGAGGAGGAAAGGGGAGCTCAGTATATCACAGGAAGTCCTCCAGCAGCCTAGGCCTATAGCAGCTTATGGGCTGGTCCAAGGCAAACCTGAGCCAGCCCTAACTATAAACCTGAGCCAGCCCTCACTATAAACCTGAACCAGCCCTAACTATAAACATGAGCCAGCCCTAACTATAAACATGAGCCAGCCCTAACTATAAACCTGAGCCAGCCCTCACTATAAACCTGAGCCAGCCCTCACTATAAACCTGAGCCAGCCCTCACTATAAACCTGAACCAGCCCTAACTATAAACATGAGCCAGCCCTAACTATAAACATGAGCCAGCCCTCACTATAAACCTGAGCCAGCCCTCACTATAAACCTGAACCAGCCCTAACTATAAACATGAGCCAGCCCTAACTATAAACATGAGCCAGCCCTAACTATAAACCTGAACCAGCCCTAACTATAAACCTGAGCCAGCCCTAACTATAAACCTGAACCAGCCCTAACTATAAACCTGAGCCAGCCCTAACTATAAACATGAGCCAGCCCTAACTATAAACATGAGCCAGCCCTAACTATAAACCTGAACCGGCCCTAACTATAAACCTGAGCCAGCCCTAACTATAAACCTGAACCAGCCCTAACTATAAACCTGAGCCAGCCCTCACTATAAACCTGAACCAGCCCTAACTATAAACCTGAACCAGCCCTAATATAAAGTTGAACCAGCCCTAATTATAAACCTGAGCCAGCCCTCAATATAAACCTGAGCCAGTCGTAACTATAAACCTGAGCCAGCCCTCAATATAAACCTGAACCGGCCCTCACTATAAACCTGAGCCAGCCCTAATTACAAGAGTTATCAAAAAAAAAAAAAAAAAAAAAAAATCTCAGCTGGACTCTCACGTAATATTGGCTAACATGTTAACAATTTAAAAACAATGTAGATTATAGATCAATTACAAAAGGATAGAATTAGGAGGATGTTTTTATTTTTTTTCACAAATGTACACAATGTGTGTGTTGCGTTAAGCAGACTCTCAGCATGTGAACACATCTGTATGATCCTCCTTTAAGATGTCCATGATAGAAAAGGAATGAGGCTCTGACTCAAGGGGAAGAGGTTCCATCAGCCCCGCTACCAGGGCTTCTAGTTCATTGGCCAAATCCATGTGTTCTGAATCCGCTGGTGCAGCGGGGGACTCCATCCATGGAATCACTGGTATAGATTCCAGCCTGAAGGAGTCTTTGTTATCCAGCAGGTGAGTGAAGCTGGTGTGTGTGGCAGGAGCCTCCACCACGCCTGTGTACACTGAGGTCACCTGCTGGGTGATCTCTCCACATGTAGATGCTGCAGTACAAACAAACAAAGCACTGATCAATCCTCTCAGACTTGGTAACACACGGTAAAAGCTTCTTCTTCTATGTATTTTGACTATCTATGATCTATCATAGTCCAATATGATCCTATCATGGAGTTTTCATCCCATTTCATATGAAAACAAGCTGTGATCCTCAGAAATATTGTCTTACCTGCAGCAATGTTGGTGGCCTGCCTCCTGACCCTCTTTCTCTTTACTCCCTACACAAAAACAAACACGTTAGACTTTCCATCTGACATGAGCTGATAAAATCAAGAGTCTTTCAGTGACTTTGTTTCTTAAGCGCTAGCATTCTGGTGTTAACATGAGTTGTACATACGTAATTGTTGCTGCTTGACCATTCAGGGTGGCGCTGAGCATGTACACGTCTTTCTATGTCTGCCTGTTGGTAGTATTCTCCTGCTCTTTGTTGGACAGAGACTTCCACTGTGGAAAGAGGACAACATTAATTAGTTATTACTATATAGTTATTATAATATGAGACAATAACTGAAAATCATCAAAGGTTGCTGTCCAGATGTGAAGATTTAGAGTTAGAGGAAAGACTTCTCTTGGACACTGCTCAATAAAGAATAAGCACATCTGAAGAATCTTTTACCAAACTGTCATGAAGGTTGTGTAACATAGAGTGTCTCACAGAGCAAACACACTTACCTTCTGTCCCAGGATGGTGTTGACAGCTGCCATCCCGCCGGTGTTCATTTCAGCCACAAAGTTTGGCCTCTGCTCCTTCATGAACAGCATGAAGGCGTTTGGCGGCTTCTTGACGTATGGCTCATCACGCTTTCTCTTTCTGTGGGAGTACAGAACAAAAACAGAAGCATTTCAGGAAGGATCTCTAAAGTGAGCAGAACAATACAAGACATGGGTGAAATGCTGATTATTATAATATTCATGCAGGAATTTTGGTAGACAAATAACAAGACACTTCAATCAAACAACAGCTGCAAAAAGGTGAATGTGGTTTGTTTATGAGTTGGTGTCCACTGCCAAAGATCATTAGCCAGTCAAGACCAAAGCAGCAGAGCTTACTTTGTGTTCACGGTGTCCGGAGGAGGAGCAGCTGGGTGCAAAGCAGAGAAACAATTTTCAGGAAGCTCATACAGAACTTGTCCGTTCCTACACAGATAAAGAGAGACAGAGATACTTTAGTTCATAGAAAGATTGTGTTTGAAGATAGAAACAGAAGCTCACTATCTATGTACACTTGTGTGTGTTTGTTTGCATTCATGTGTGTGTTACTTACAGGACTCCAAATATTGGCAGGCTCTGAATCAGCTCTTGCAACACAGGAACATTGTTATACTGGAGACACAAACACACACAGAGCAGTTGGTTAGAGAAGCAATGGTGTCACCTGTCTATCAGGCGACATCATTACAAGAACATCTGGACAACCTTACTGGTTTACTGATCAAATTAAGCTAACAAGGCGCACTCTTGGGTTAATACTTCTGAATTATGACTAATAGGCAGTTATTGAGCTTATTGATGAGCTGTTGTACAACTCATTACATTCAACTTCATGTGAGATAACAAAGTGTCCTTCTGTTGTCCTAATGCATCCATCATTGATATCAGGGCTGCTACTAATCATTACTTCCATTATTGATTCATTGACTTTTTATCTCTTTATCTATTTATATTGTTTGGGCTTTAAATTTCACTAAATAGTCCAAAAAATGTCCATCACAATATCTTAAACAATCTAAGTCCCCAAAATATTCACAAAGCTAATATTCACATTTGAAAAGCTGCAACCATTTATATATCGTTATTGTTGTTTAAAAAATGAAATTAATTGATTATCAAAATATTTTTTCCCTGCTACTTTCTACTTCTACTGTACTACAGTTCAAAGAGAAATACTTTACATTTGACTTCTGTTGGAGAAAAATAACTTTTAGAATGACCAGTTCTTATTGTTTAACATACAAGGCTCCGTGAAGTCTGTGACTACTGTGTGAAATCTCTTCACACTTGTTATCCTCAGATGTTCCTCATTTAGCAGTCACTGTGACCTTCTGTAAGGGACGATTGTATATCTTACTAAACGTCAAGATGACGTTTGCTTGTGCGGAAGGGGCGAGTTCAAGACATGCCACGTAGCTTTATGCAAATGATTCTGTGCAAACGCACTTGTGTTGTTATCCGAAGTATAAATATCAGAGACTCAGAGACAGACCTCTGAGTAGCCTTGATACATGACTTGTATGTGTTTCAACTCTGTCTCCTTCTTGCAAGAATAAATGTCCTGTGATTATTACTTTTACATCGGCTTCGAGTGAATTTCTCTAACAACTTTGCTACAATATTTGACAGCTACAGTTCCTACTTATTTTGGAGATACAAAATTTACACAACCTATTTTCCATGATACTTTCATAAGATATGACGCATTTTTAAAGAGTGAACAATATATAAAGTGTATAATTGGGTTCACCTGCTCAGCATGCTACATTTAACAATTTACAGCTTAAATGTTGATGAATCAGTATTAATAATCCAATAATATAGAATA
The DNA here is from genome assembly GCF_023349555.1 of Cebidichthys violaceus. Taxonomy (NCBI): domain Eukaryota; kingdom Metazoa; phylum Chordata; class Actinopteri; order Perciformes; family Stichaeidae; genus Cebidichthys; species Cebidichthys violaceus. The sequence continues at coordinate 3,360,091 of NW_027176384.1, forward strand.
TGATATAAAACTTTGAAATGAGCCAATCTGCATGATAAGCTCATATTTTGAGTTAGTGATACGCCAGTAATATCGATTCAAACTAAATGTAAATGTTGAAATGTAATTCTACAGCTTTGACGGCAAATGATAAGTGAGATGAGCAGAAATATACAATTTAACACTTTTATGGATCACTTTTATGTTGGTTGAAGCAGTTATTGCATATTGTTAAATATGAAACCACTTTGCTTTTGGGGGATATTTAGATTACCCAATTGCTGCATGGTTTTTCAGAAAAGTTGAATGAAACTGTATGTACACCCCCCCGAGTAAAGTCACACAACCCAAGTAGCCAACACAGAAACTCACAATGGTTCTGTCACAGTTCAGCTCCACACCCTCTTCATTCTACTTGTCAGTCACTCCCTCCTCGTCAGTCTAACTCCCTTCACCTGTTCACTCACCTGCCTCTGTTCATTAATCAAGCCCCCATATAGACTCCTGCCTCCCAGACACACACTGCCAGATTGTTCTTGGGTTTTCATTGCCAGCCTCTCCAGCACTCTCTTACGGACTGATCTCCTGTTACCGACCCTGCCTCCCCCTGTTCTACCCGCCTTGCCTGACTCCCGGTAAACCCACCAGCCTTCTGATCCTGACTCTGATTACTCTGCCTGCTGTACCTAGAAGTTTGTAATAAAAGCCAAAGATCCCTGGAATCTTGTGTGTTGCATTTGGGTCCATATACAACCGGTTACAGGTTCAGGACGTTGAACCTTCTCCTGTGAGGTCACACTGCTGACTAAGGTGACCCTGAGAGCTCAACACTCGAACTCTCTATTGTATTCTTTGGTTTCCCAAACAACCCTCCCCCTCCAATAGCTTTGCCTGCAAAAGATGAATTATTAAGTCATAAGTCCATTCAAAAGATTTAGAACAGTCTTCCTAGCCACACTGGATTAAATCACTGCTTTGGGCTCCAAACATTTGAATGCTGGTGTACATGACACTAGCAGCTCTACGTCTGAACTCTGGAGTGGAGGGCTTGGAGATGTCTTTGCCCACAAGGAGAAGAACCTGTGGACGGTGCTATTCTTCTTTGGTGGTGTCATCAGGTCTTTGAAAGAGGCGATCGAGTCAACTTCTAGTTTTATTGAAAGCAGCGCGGCCTCTACACAGCCCCACTTCTTGCACAGGTCCTTGAAAATGATCTTGTCGAGGCTTTTAAATGTTTTTGGGGTGATTTCATAATCTGCTTCCTTAACTCTAGCCCATATGTTTTAAAACAGGTGCTCAAGGATGGCCTCTAATGTTTCCAGGATCCACGTTGGCCTTTGCTTTGTTGAAGATCCGCGAAAGCAGCCGCTCCACAAGTATCCTGACGGACATTTAGCTTCATGTTTAAAAAGACACATTGTTGAGACAAATGACTTGTGCAAATGATTGAAAAGATGATACAAACATTTATTCGAATATGGATGAGACAAAAATGTGAACAAAACTAAATTACAAATCAGGACACAAATATAATTTAAAATCATCATCTTCATCATCCAGCTCCTCGTCCCAGCCCACACACACGGTGTGATTTCATGTGTTACTGCTGTCACACCGGACCCACCACACCAATCCCTCCAAACGCTCTGGAGGTTCAGGTTCCCCTGAACTGTCCGATCCACCTCTTCAGGAGTGAGACCTATTAACAGAAAAAAACTTTTAATTCAAAAAAAGTGTCAGATTTTCATGGCTTGGCATACAAAGACTGTTCACACAGGTACACCACCAGTGGATGTCATGGGTCCAGCAGAGGAGGATCTGGATGATGAAGGTCTGGTCTCTGCAGGTTGAAAGGCTGTGTAAATAAGAGAAAAGGCATAACCATGTTTTCTTTACTCTTCATGGCTAATGTCACCAACATGTGATATTGTTACTTGTCTTTTTTCAGATTATATGAAGCATTTACAGCGGGAGGGAAAGGAAGGAGTTTGGAACCCATGGAGGCCACATCCTGCTGCCAATGTTAATAATCATATTTTATTATTACAACACTAAAAGACATATGTATAAGATCTGCGTTTGTAATATTACTACTTTTTGGCCTTCATAAGTTCAGAGAAGAGGTTTATAGTATGTTATATTCATTATAATGCATTGGACTAGTCTATGCATTGTGGAGATGAAATGAAAATAAAAATATCTTGACTAATCCTTAAATATTCTGGTGTACAGATGATTGCTGTTTAATTTTAAATTTGCCGACAGGAGGAAAGATTGACTATTCATGGTTTCTCCAGTAACAACTTTTGTCAGACAATGATTTATGGATTTTGTTGTAGACAATGAAGGTCTATTTTTTTTTACTTTTTTATTGTTTATAAGTGTATACACAGCGCTGTGCTTCTGATTAATATGAATTTATGGTGTATTGTCAGGCCACGCAGGCTTGGCATCAGTGACGTGCGGTGAGGTTCGTGGCTGGTGACCTTGGCTAAGTGGAGAGCAGGGCCGCCTTTCAATCACAGGGTCGGCGGTTCAATCCCCTCTACTAGTCTCATGTCAATGTGTCCTTGAGCAAGACGTAGCTGCGTCTACGGTGTGTAGATAGACACTGAATTGTAAGTCGCTTTGGATAAAAGCGTCTGCTAAATGACCGTAATGTAATGTAATGGTGAGGCACTGACGCTACATAAATCAGATTTCCAAATATATGAACCCAATAGAGTAGCTTAAGTCACCATTCAATTGGCAGCTTGCACGTTGACTACTGGTTGTTTTTTATTCATTCATTCATCTTCATCCGCTTATCCGGGATTGGGTCGCGAGGGCAACAGCTCCAGCTGGGGACCCCAAACTTCCCTTTCCCGGGCCACATCAGCCAGCTCTGACTGGGGGATCCCGAGGCGCTCCCAGGCCAGTTTGGAGATATAGTCCCTCCACCTGGTCCTGGGCCTCCCTCGGGGTCTCCTCCCAGCTGGTCGTGCCTGGAACACCTCCCTAGGGAGGCGCCCAGGTGGCATCCTCACCAGATGCCCGAACCACCTCAACTGGCTCCGTTCCACGCAAAGAAGCAGCGGCTCTACTCCGAGTCCCTCACGGATGACCGAACTTCTCACCCTATCTCTAAGGGAGATGCCAGCCACCCTCCTGAGGAAACCCATTTCGGCCGCTTGTACCCGCGATCTAATTCTTTCGGTCATGACCCAGTCCACATGACCATAGGTGAGGGTAGGAACGAAGATTGCCCGGTAGATAGAGAGCTTTGCCTTGCGGCTCAGCTCTCTTTTCGTCACAACGGTGCGGTAAAGCGACTGCAATACCGCCCAGCTGCTCCGATTCTCCGGCCAATCTCATGTTCCATTGTTCCCTCACTCGCGAACAAGACCTCGAGGTACTTGAACTCCTTCACTTGGGGTAAGGACTCATTCCCAACCCGGAGTGGGTAATCCATCGGTTTCCTGCTGAGAACCATGGCCTCAGAGTTAGAGGTGCTGATCCTCATCCCAACCGCTTCACACTCGGCTGCGAACCGATCCAGTGAGTGCTGGAGGTCACAGCCCGATGAAGACATCAGGACCACATCATCTGCAAAAAGCAGCGATGCAATCCTCAGCCCACCGAACTGTAAACACTCCTCCCCACGACTCCGCCTCGATATCCTGTCCATGAATACCACAAACAGGATTGGTGACAAAGCGCAGCCCTGGCGGAGGCCAACCCTCACCGGAAATGAGTCCGACTTACTGCCGAGAACCCGGACACAGCTCTCGCTTTGGGCATACAGGGATTGGATGGCCCCCAGAAGTGGCCCCCTCACCCCATACTCCCGCAGCACCTCCCACAGTATCTCCCGGGGGACCCGGTCATACGCCTTCTCCAGGTCCACAAAACACATGTAGACCAGATGGGCGTATTCCCAAGCCCCCTCCAGGACCACCGTCCCAGACCTCCACACAATGTTGAAGAGACGTGTCATCCAAGACAGTCCCTCCACACCCAGTGCCTTCAGCATTTCTGGACGGATCTCATCAATCCCTGGGGCTTTGCACTGTGGAGTTGTTTGACTACCTCAGTGACTTCCACCAGGGAAATTGATGATGCTCCGCCATCAGCCTCCAGCTCTGCCTCTACAATAGAGGGTGTATTAGTCGGATTCAGGAGTTCCTCAAAGTGCTCCTTCCACCGCCCGATTACCCCCTCAGTTGAAGTCAACAGAGTCCCATCCTTACTGTATACAGCTTGGATGTTTCCCCGTTTTCCCCTCCTGAGGTTCCAGATGGTTTTCCAGAAACACCTTGGTGCCGACCGAAAGTCCTTCTCCATGGCCACTCCGAACTCCTCCCACACCCGCTGCTTTGCCTCCTTCACGGCAGCGGCTGTAGCCCTTCGGGTCTGTCGGTACTTTGCAACTGCCTCAGGAGTCCTCCGGGATAACATATCCCGGAAGGCCTCTTTCTTCAGTCGGACGGCTTCCCTGACCACCGGTGTCCACCACGGTGTTCGAGGGTTACCGCCCCTTGAGGCACCTAAGACCTTGAGACCACAACTCACCGCCGTAGCTTTGGCAATAGAAGCTTTGAACATCGTCCATTCCTGTTCGATGCCCCCAACCTCCACAGGGATGCTAGAAAAGCTCCGCCGGAGGTGTGAGTTGAAGATCTCCCGGACAGGGGCCTCCTCCAGACATTCCCAGTTTGCCCGCACTACTCGTTTGGGCTTACCAGGTCTGTCCAGAGTTTTCCCCCACCCTCTGACCCAACTCACAACCAGATGGTGATCAGTTGACAGCTCCGCCCCTCTCTTCACCTGAGTGTCCAAAACATACGGCCTCAGATCCGATGATACGATAACAAAATCGATCATCGACCTTCGGCCTAGGGTGCTCTGGTACCACGTACACTTATGAACATCCTTATGCTCGAACATGGTGTTCGTTATGGACAATCCATGACTAGCACAGAAGTCCAACAACAAACGACCGCTCGGATTTAGATCAGGGAGGCCGTTCCTCCCAATCACGCCTCTCCAGGTATCCCCATCGTTGCCCACGTGCGCGTTGAAATCCCCCAGCAGAACTATGGAGTCCCCCACTGGAGCCCCATACAGGACTCCAGTCAGGGTCTCTAAGAAGGCCGAATACTTTGAACTGTTGTTCGGTGCATATGCACAGACAACAGTCAGAGTTTTCCCCCCCATAACCCGCAGGCGTAGGGAGGCGACCCTCTCGTCCACCGGGGTAAACTCCGACGCAGCAGCACTCAGCTGGGGATTTGTGAGTATCCCCACACCCGCCTGGCGCCTCACACCCTGGGCAACTCCAGAGAAGAAAAGAGTCCAACCCCTATCCAGGAGTACGGTTCCAGAACTGATGCAGTGCGTAGAGGTAAGCCCCACCAGATCTAACTGGTAGCGCTCCACCTCCCGCACCACCCGCGAGCATCGTGAGATTCCGCAATAATCTGCGTAACAACCACGGATGTACAGTTGTGGTCAAAAGTTTACATACACTTGTAAAGAACATAATGTCATGGCTCTCTTGAGTTTCCAGTTATTTCTACAACTCTGATTTTTCTCTGATAGAGTGATTGGAACAGATACTTCTTTGTCACAAAAAACATTCATGAAGTTTGGTTCTTTCATGACTTTATTATGGGTTAACAGAAAAAGTGACAAAATCTGCTGGGTCAAAAATATACATACAGCAGTGCTAATATTTGGTTACATGTCCCTTGGCCATTTTTACTTCAATTAGGCACTTTTGGTAGCCATCCACAAGCTTCTGGCAAGCTTCTCGTTGAATCTTTGACCACTCCTCTTGACAGAATTGGTGCAGTTCAGTTAAATTTGATGGCTTTCTGACATTTCTCAATGGGATTTTAAGTCAGGACTTTGGGAAGGCCATTCTAAAACCCTAATTCTAGCCTGATTTAGCCATTCCATTACCACTTTTGATGTGTGTTTGGGGTCATTGTCCTGTTGGAACACCCAACTGCGCCCAAGACCCAACCTTCGGGCTGATGATTTTAGGTTATCTTGAAGAATTTGAAGGTAATCCTCCTTCTTCATTATCCCATTTACTCTCTGTAAAGCACCAGTTCCATTGGCAGCAAAACAGCCCCACAGCATAATACTACCACCACCGTGCTTGACGGTAGGCATGGTGTTCTTGGGGTTAAAGGCCTCACCTTTTCTCCTCCAAACATATTGCTGGGCATTGTGGCCAAACAGCTCAATTTTTGTTTCATCTGACCACAGAACTTTCCTCCAGAAGGTCTTATCTTTGTCCATGTGATCAGCAGCAAACTTCAGTCGAGCCTTAAGGTGCTGCTTTTGGAGCAAGGGCTTCCTTCTTGCACGGCAGCCTCTCAGTCCATGGAGATGCAAAACACGCTTGACTGTGGACACTGACACCTGTGTTCCAGCAGCTTCTAATTCTTGGCAGATCTGCTTTTTGGTGGTTCTCGGTTGACTTGATAGCTTGCGTTTTCTTCCTGATCGTGGCAGTGACAAAACAGTGTCATGCACTTCATACTTTCAAACAATTGTTTGCACTGTTGCTCTTGGGACCTGCAGCTGCTTTGAAATGGCTCCAAGTGACTTTCCTGACTTGTTCAAGTCAATGATTCGCTTTTTCAGATCCATGCTGAGCTCCTTTGACTTTCCCATTGTAGCATTTGTGGGCGTTTGTATCCAATGAGCCCTATTTAAATGGCCTCAGAGAAGTCACCAGCTGTAGTCACTCATAATCACTCACAAGAAGTTAAGAGGCCATGCTATGAAGCTCATTTCATTGACACAACTTTCTAAGTCACCAAAATTGCTAATTCATGTTGCTGTATGTATATTTTTGACCCAGCAGATTTTGTCACTTTTTCTGTTAACCCATAATAAAGTCATGAAAGAACCAAACTTCATGAATGTTTTTTGTGACAAAGAAGTATCTGTTCCAATCACTCTATCAGAGAAAAATCAGAGTTGTAGAAATAACTGGAAACTCAAGAGAGCCATGACATTATGTTCTTTACAAGTGTATGTAAACTTTTGACCACAACTGTATAAAGAGAACAACAAACACATAAAATGTAACTTTACCTGTCCGACGTTGAATTGCTGTTGATTTGTTCATATTTTCTTGTTTTTTGAGACTTTTTAAAGCTTGGATATATAATCTTACATTTTTTGTGGTCAAGGCAAAATATAAGAAGAAGAGAAGCGTAGAAGAAGAGCAACGACAGAACAAGCATAAACCCGACCCGTGGGCTCTCGCACGCCCTCTTCATTGAGGCAGAGTACTGTTTGCCTCTCTGTGCTTTTTCACTGCGGTTTAGATCAGCAACACTAAATATGTTCTACACATACGTGAAATGTAAAGCACTATGTATTGCCTTGTTGTTGAAAGGAGCTGTGCAAATACTATTTCCATGCCTTTCCCTTGATATTTTAGACTGTATGGTGTGCATTCAACTTCGTGGCAAGGGTTTTTGAAAGGGCCCTCTTCTGTTTCAACATGACAATGTCCCCAAGCAAAAAGCAAGGTGCATTTATAAATAGTTTTCTGAGAACTTTGCTGGCTTGTTCGGTCCGTGTACATTTTAAATTAAGTTTTGGCCACAGACGCCCTGCTTCATGTCAGACACCACCAAATAAGTGTAAGTGTAAGCTTGTGTGTGTGTGTGTGTGTGTGTGTGTGTGTGTGTTACTTACAGCCTGCTAATCAACATCCAACATTCATTTCAGTGCAGGTGAAAAGGTGATGTGTTCATGGTTTTAACTTCTTATATGATGGATGTATGATAGACATCCCTCACTCAAAGATGATACAAAACAGATCCCTGCAATATAATGACTCAAAAACGATTCATTATTGTACATTAGTGTATGTGAGCTGCCAAAGGTTAATAGGTGATATACCGTGGCTGCTTAATGCCAACAGAATATTGTTGTTTTAGCTTGAGTTTATCAAATTAAATTAAGGGCAACTGAATGACATAGGTGTACAGGAGCTAACTTGAAATGGGACAAAACTTCACTGGTGGTCATAACTGTTATTCCATGATCAGTGGTTCTATTTATCAAATGTAAACGTAGCCGTGTGTAGGTAGGCGCGAAGCCTCAAACGAAGGCGGAAGTGAAGGCAGGATTTCTCTCTTGTCTCTCCGATTTTCTTCAGCCACCACGCGGAGTAAAAATGTACCCACAATGCACTGTTCGTCATGGCGGCGCCCTGGTGTCGGCGTGTGTGTAAACAGTTGTAGCCAAGAGAAGAAACAAGCTGTAGTTTTCATGAATTGTTTAAATCTCACGACGACCTTTTGAATACAAAACAATCACGTATCAAGCGACAAGGCAACGATGAAGATTAAATCCAAGTCTTCGTATCACAAATCTGAGAACACCTACAGGGTGAGAGTCCAGAAACTTCACGTAGCATGATGCTAATAGAGGCGCAGGGGTACAGTGGAGATAAAAACACAACTGTTCCTTTAACAGTTTATTTAACTGATATGTTATATGCAATTTATGACCAAGCACGTAGGGGGATTCGTAGTTGATTTCACTCGGATAGCAGCACCTAATACGTTATGGAAAAGATTGCATTTCACCTGAAACCCCCTAATATAGTCCCATTATTAAAGAATGGTTGTCTCCCTGCTCTAGCAGACATTTAACCCTTCTAATGTGTTTTCTTTCAGTTTCTCACTTTTGCTGAAAGACTTGCCAATGTCAACATTGATGTCATCCATCGTATTGACAGGACTGGATCTTATGTAGAGGTTGGTACCGTCATAATGGTTCCTCTCACTTATAGAGTGAGCTTCTCTGTGTTTATATACTGTTGCTAATGACTTGTTTGCTCCTTACGCAGGAAGTAGAAACATACTTCTCTGAAGGACTGACAAAATGGAGAGACCTCAACTTGACGGAGCATTTCAGTATGTATACAATATAATACATACCACCGGACTTGCTTTATTCGTCACGTGTAGGAACAAAGATGCTTTGTGTTTGTAGCTAATGTAAAATTAATGCTTTTCCTCCACAGCTACATTTTTGAAAGAGGTTTCCAACCAGAGCCAGTCATTCAACATGCTGGTTTTCCATCAGAAGTCGATAGTGGCGAGTCTGAAAACGCACCTGGCTGTCAAGAACAGTTTGGCCTACCAGCCGCTGTTGGAGTAAGTTGTCGTGTGTTCACCAGAGGAAGGGAGTTGTTGTTATATTACAAGCTGATTGTACTAGCTGTGTCTCTCTTTTCTTTCCTCCTCCAGCCTGGTGGTGCAGCTGGCCAGAGACCTGCAGACTGACTTCTACCCCCACTTCCCCGACTTCTTCCTTCTGATCACCTCACTGCTGGACACCAAGGACACAGAGGTCCTGGAGTGGGCTTTCACCTGTCTCTCCTACCTCTACAAGTACCTGTGGAGGCTCATGGTGAAGGACATGACCAACATCTACAGGTGGGGAAATAAGATTGTGTCAGCCTCTGTGGATGCTCCGCAGGTGAATCTTTTTTCCCCCTTTTGTAGCACTCACTTATTATTACTTTATTTCACCCCACAGTTTATACAGCACGTTGTTGGAGCACAAGAAAGAGCACATCCGCAAGTTCGCAGCAGAGAGCTTCTCTTTTTTGATGAGAAAGGTGAGTTATTTGCGTGTGAGCTGATGTCAAACATGAACTTGTATCTTCCTTTCTTGTGCCCTAAAGTGACATTTTTGTTTTTAATGATGTCTCGGTGTGTCACACAGGTTCCAGATCTCGATGCCCTGCTGAGTCATGTGTTCTCAGACCTGCAGCAGCACCCCGACAAGGCGGAGGGAGCAGGTCAGCTGCTGTTCGAAATGTGCAAAGGAGTCCGAAAAATGTTCCACTCCTGCGCTGCAAATGTGAGTTTCATTTTCAAGGAGTGGGAGACATCGGGGGACATTTAAAAGTTGTTTGCTGCTAAGAAATTTGAAACATTGTCATGTATTAATAAACAGTAATCCTGAATGTTGTTTTTCTCTCTACCTATCTCGCCAGGCTCTCCCTGTAGCTTTGCGCAAGCTCGGACCCTCAACCAACACAGGAGTATCTCTGCCGTGGGACACCGTTAAGGAGGTTCTGGATCACATGGCCCAGGCTGCGGCTGATCACGTTGAAAGAGAACACTTCCTGGTTTTGTGGGAGTCCTTACAGGTGGGCGAGATGTCCGATCATCCGCTGTAATCGGTTCTTTCTCCACCCTCCAAGGATTTCTTTGTTGCGCTCCCTGCCTTGTGTCTGATGTTGGTATGTCTCCATGTACAGGTCAGTGTGGTGGAGGTCTTGGGTGTTGTGGAGGCGAAAGGGGAAGAGGCAGAACAGGCAACAGAGCAGCTGGAGAGGCTGCTGTTCATTCTCCACACCCTGGTGTCCTACAAGGACGGAGCCAAGATCACCAAGCCGGAGGCTGTCTGCCAGGTAACAGGAGAACACGAAGTTGTGAGCTTTTTGTTTTAAACACAAACTCCTCAACAAGAACTGTCCCCTTAAAGTCAATCATTTTTCATCATCTTTCCCACAGACGGTGTTGAGGCTGATTCAGAGCTCGTCTCTGTCGGCTTCTTGTTCCCGTCTGCTCCTCCAGATCACCTCCTCCCTGCTCCTCGGGGAGAACATCACGCTGCCAAAAGCACTCAGCCAGGAGACGGTTCAAAAGGTGTGTGTTTGTGCTAAACAGGAAAAAAGACAGCATCTGTACATTGGGCGTGTACTTCTCTGACTCTCTGTCTTCTTCACAAGGTGTTTGGCAGCACAATGGGGCAAGATCTGATACTTGAGTTCACCAAGGAGATGTTCACGATGAAACAATTTGAACAGGTGAGTCGTCACCAGAGTGATGTATCCTCTATTTTCCTCCGTATTTGGTTCTTTTTCTCTCTGTGACTCCCCGACTCTTACTTTTCGCTCCCTCCCCCTCCTCCAGCTCTTCCTCCCAGCCCTGTTGCGTTTCGCAGCAGGGTTGTTTGGCTGCGGCGATCCCCGGTCTCGCCACTGTGGCCTGGACGCGCTGGTCAGTCTGATCCTCGCCAAAGCCCCGCCCCCCACGGAGGGCTCCATGGCATTTGAAACCTACCCTCTGCTGTTCACCGGACAGACCACAGGGTGAGATTATACACAATACATCAAACATTTTATTTTTATCACGTTGATTCAAGTCTTGGTGAATCCTCTTGTGTGTTTGAATTTTGTATTATTTTCCCATAATTGTGTTTTTGTTGTCCAGCAGAGTGTTCAGCACTAAGGAGGACGGTCAGGCCAGCGGTTCAACATCAGTGCAGCCAGCGGTGCCAGAGCTGGTGCTGTCACTGATCCAATTTCCTGAGGAGCAGAACCAGTCCATCACCGACCTGTCACTGCCTTGGGCTGCCCTGGTGCTTCTGCCACACCTCAGGTAACACACACACACACACACACACACACACACACACACACACGTATACACTAAGATTTTGACATGGAAAGTCAGAGCATAATTAACGAATATTTCAGCACGAGCCTTGACCATTACTATGAAAAGGTTACACCTGCTTCCTCACTTCCATCCTCTGTTGCATGCATGCATTCCAGAAAGGTCTGACTGATGTATTCTATTTATTGTTCTGATGTTGTATTCACATTTCTTTTTAATTTTTCAGGTCCATTGCTCCAGCTAGTGTTGTTCCAGCTGTGACTGCTTTCTTAAACCACCTCCTGTGTGAGATTGAGGCAGAGAAACTTGGAAAAGGTTTGTGATTTCTCCTTTTCTTTTGTATGAAAAGTGTCAGAAACGTGAATAGCACAATGTTCATATCAACTACACCACTTCTCCACCCTCCAGCTGGTCTGTTAGTAGCCAGACAGGCCCTGACCTGCCTCCTCACTCTGGATGGCTCTGCCCAGCTTCTCTCACTGGTCACTGTGGACAAGATCAACTCAATCCTACAGTAAGTACGGCGTGTGTGTGTGTGTGTGTGTGTGTGTGTGTGTTAGTAATTCATGTGTCAGAAAAAAGAAAAGCTACAAGTTACTGATATAAAAACATATGGCTCACTTCTAAGGGTAAAAATGTGTTATTGTTGCTGAATGTAAGGAAGGGTCTCCATTTATCACATCAGATAGGAAACTTCTTCCTCACTTCCACGAAAGGGTTTTAACTCTTAACCATTGCGGTTACAGAAAGTTTCCCACAGACCTGTCTGCCCTGCTGCTAGCAGACCTGTACTACACTCGCCTGTCACTCAGCGGCGTTTCAGAGCACCTATCCCACAGTGCACTGCTGGAGCTCCACCAGATGCTGCACGCCAACCTCTCCTCCAACATCTCCAAGGTATGTCTGCAGTCACAGCAACGGGGACTTGTGGTGATGTTGATATATTTACCACAAAGTTCACGACTGAGTTCTTCTCTCTCTCAGATTCGCCTGCTGACTCTGAGGATTCTCTCTCAGTTTGAGGCGGAGCTCCCTCCACAGACCGAGGTACGACCGTCAGTCTGGATTCTCATGAAACTTCACTCAAATATAGGAAGCAAGAAGCTCGTGTCCTTACTTGTCTGAGTGTCTGCCCCTCTGTCCAGGGTGAGGAGTATGTGGAGGTGCAGCCGGTGTTCGCGGTGTGCCTGCAGGCCGAGCTGGTGCCGGCCTCGGTGCAGGACTACAGAGACAAGCTGCTCCACCTCCGGAAGCTGAGACACGACCTGGTGCAGCGCAGTCTGCCTCAGGGGCCACCCGGCACCTTCCAGCAGGTACAGAGGACCCACTCCTGTTGTTTCTTCTTCTTTTTATTAGTTGGGAAAGAGCAACACCGTGTTATTGATCACTTATTCCTATGGCTTCCTGGGAATTCTTTATGCAAATGTAAGAGATGCTCGTTTTTCTTCAGGTGCCTCTGCGTTACCTCATCGCAATGCTGTTCGTCAACTTCAGGCCACTGTGGGACACAGTCATTGAACTTCTTGTGTGAGTATAATGGAATCTGAAACAACACACTTGTGGTGTTTTTGGTACAGTGCCATGGATTATTAGCACTTTACTGCCCCTTTGAACACATTGATTTTTAACTGAGGAATGTTAACTATTCTAACAGGCCTTACTGGTAAAAACGCCTGCTTAAATAAGCCTCATTCCTCCTCACAGGAGCCATGCCAAAGGGATGGACAACAAGGACTTCTGGAGGGTCTACCATGAACATCTGGAAATGGTGGCAGGGATAGCTGGTAAGGCTGCCCGCTGTGACTTCTTCATACGGTCATGAGTTTAATCTTTGTTCAACGTCAGCTTTTACATGCTGGGACCCCACAGCGTTGGTGTATTGAACTGCAAGGGGAAACATGCAAAGGAAATGAGACAAAAAAAAAAAAAAAAAAGTAAATCTTCCCCTCTGCATGTCGCAGAAAAAGAATTGCAGGAGAACGACGAGGACAATGAAGAGGAGGAGTCGGGCCTTGAGGGCGAGCTGGGCTGTGATGTCATTGAAAGCGGGGATGTGGGGGTGCTGTTCCTGGAGCAGCTGAAGTTGACCTCCAACCCCGACGACAGGACGGACTTCCCCAACTTCCGCAGCCTGCTGTGGCGCTGCATGACCCAGTTTCCCGACAGAGTGGAACCGCGCAGCCGGGAACTGAGCCCTCTGCTGCTCCGGTTCATCAGGTTAGTGTTTAATGTATATTTAGGAAATCATTTTCCAATATTCTGCAACAGGTAGATCTGTGTCATCAGTGAGTCCAAGCATCTAGCCCTGATGTTTTTTTTGTTGTTGTCAGGAATGAGTTTTACCATGCCGACCTGCTGGTGGCCCCCACTCAGGATTTGAGGAAGGTGAATGACGCTGCCCTAGAGGAGTCTGGGATGGCCATGGAGGAAGACGAGGAGAGAGTAGACGATGAGCAGGAGGCAGAGGAGGGAGGCAGACAACAGAGGAAGGCTCCTCCTAAGAGAGCTGCTGCCAAGTAAGACATCACGATCACGCTGAACGTTGTGCCTTGTGAAATTAAACAACAACCATGATGCCAGGTTTCCCATTTTCATTAAGGTTATATTATTATTATAAGTATGTCAACAAAAGGTGAACATCATTAGAGCTTCTTTTGTGGTTTCTATATGACCAGTAAACCTGTACTGGTGTTATAGAGTTGGTAAGTTTAACTGAGCCTTGTGTGGTTCTCTTTGTTTTTCCAGACAGCTGATTGTCCATCTGAAGGTATTCGCCAAATTCACCAACCCTCGCTCTCTCTACCTGGAGAGCAGCCTCAGTGACCTGTATAACCAGGTAACCCTGACGCTTCACACATCTTAAAGCTAACCCAACATTACAGCTGCTTGATACTGGGACCTAAATATCACAATTTTGCTATGAATATGATGTTTGGGACATGCATGATATGTTTCTCTCTGTGTTCAGTTGCTGTGCCATCAGGACCAGCAGATCCAGCGAGTGGCACTGGAATGTGTTTTCACATACAAAGACTCCAACATAGTACCATACAAGTAAGAAAACTACCGTAACCGCCTGCAGAGATGGACGGGAGAGCAAATATACAGTAATACGTCTCTTGAAGCAACAATCTCCCTTTCTTTCTTTCCCTCAATGAGGTCATTGTGAGCGTGTTCGATAGGAATCAGAGCTCTCGTCCTCCACCCTCTATGGTTACAGGCGGAGGAATGTTCATTGCTGACTCAGCCTAACACCATGCCCGCTATTGTCTGTTATCAAGCTCTCCGTTTACTGAACCTCCAGGCAGCCCACCTGCAGACAGATGTGTATTTCTGAGGAAGTTTAGCGTTACAGATGATTGTGTGTGACTCGATATTCAGGATGACAGCAGTGAAAAGACCCTGTGATTCCGCTTGTTCGTAATCCATAACTTATTAAGTGGTTATTAAATACACATAGTATTATTATGAGGCTACATTTTGGGCAAGTTCTTTTTTATCCCAAGATCTGAGTGTCTATCTTGCAAATAAGTCGTGTGTGTGTGTGTGTGTGTGTGTGTGTGTGTGTGTGTGTGTGTGTGTGTACAGGGAGAATCTTGACAAGCTACTCGATGACAAACACTTCAAAGAGGAGATTGTCCATTTCAACATTTCTGAGGAGACGGGAGTGATTGATGCTTCACACAGAGCCAGACTCATCCCGTTGCTCATGAGGTGTGTGTGTGTGGGGGGGGGGGGGGGGGGCAAAGTACGCTTTTCTAATTGTTAGCTTCCATAGGAATAATTTGACGTTTTGGGAAGAGGAGAGGATTGATAACACTCTCATGTTTGTACAGCTTAGCATAAAGACTGGAAACAACAAGTCTGGTCCAATGGTAACAGTCCGTTATCCAGCAACTCTAATTGATGAAGACATTATAACTTTAGTTAAATTTGTATAAAAACTGAGGAGATGAGGACCGTTGATTAGCTTAGTGTAGTTTGAAGGATTTTTTTTAACCTTGACAGCCAGGCTATCTGTTTCCAGTCTTTATGCTAAGCTAAGCTAACGTCTCCTGGTTGTAGTCATTTTTAACGGACAGACAGGAGAGTGGTTCTAATTTAGCTTGCAGCAAGAAAGTGAATGAGTTTCTCAAAATGTCAAACCATTCCTTGAACTTAATAAGAACCATTTACTGCTCAAAATATGAGTATTTGTATTGAACTATAAAACCACACTGATGGGTTACATATTCGTTAATAAGATGGGTCATAGTCAAGCTGCTTTTTATCAGCCAGAATGCAGAGAGAGCAGCTTGATGCCAACATTTTCTAGTAATATAACAAGCTGCTGTTTGATCAGTAGACATGTTCATTCATAAATGACTGAAACAATGAATTTCCTCTGGTTTTTAATTACTTAACCCACAAAAACTGTATGAGGCCTTGTTCATTAGTTTTGTATTTTTCACAGTTAATAATGTACCATAGCTTTGATTTGATGTCTCAATAACTAGCCTTCTGTTTGCTGTTTATCACACAGGATCCTGTTTGGCCGTCTGCGCAGCAAAGCAGGCAGTAAGTTTCAGGGGAAGGCGAGCGCCGCCACCCGGTCTTCCATTATCCTGCGTTTCCTGGCAGGTTGCCAACCCGAGGAGCTGGGAATATTCATCGACCTGCTGCTGGAGCCCGTCTGCCATCACAGTGAAGGTAAGACTCGTCTGTGATGGAAAATGAAAGAGTTTCTCAGTCCAAAAACTTAGTTTTTTTTAACCTGATAAATCATCCAGTCTGCATCTAAAAGTTCTGCTGTTTAGATATGCTGAACATGATTCCAGGTTCAGCATATTTAAATAAACTGTTTTCAGTTGTAGATGTTGCAGATGTGCAGGCTCTATATTTTCCCTGATATGACAATATGACAAAGCGCAGCTCTGGCAGAGGCCAACCCTCACCGGAAACGAGTCCGACTTACTGCCGAGAACCCGGACACAGCTCTCGTTTTGGGCATACAGGGATTAGATGGCCCCAAGAAGTGGCCCCCTCATCCCATACTCCCGCAGCACCTCCCACAGTATCTCCCGGGGGACCCGGTCATACGCCTTCTCCAGGTCCACAAAACACATGTAGACCAGATGGGCGTATTCCCAAGCCCCCTCCAGGATCCTTGCGAGAGTGAAGAGCTGGTCTGTTGTTCCGCGGCCAGGACGGAATCCGCATTGTTCCTCTTCAATCTGAGGTTCGACTATCGGCCGAACCCTTCTTTCCAGCACCTTGGGCCAGGGCTGCGCTTTGTCACCAATCCTGTTTGTGGTATTCATGGACAGGATATCGAGGCGTAGTCGTGGGGAGGAGTGTTTACTGTTCGGTGGGCTGAGGATTGCATCGCTGCTGTTTGCAGATGATGTGGTCCTGATGTCTTCATTGGGCTATGACCTCCAGCACTCACTGGATCGGTTCGCAGCCGAGTGTGAAGCGGTTGGGATGAGGATCAGCACCTCTAACTCTGAGGCCATGGTTCTCAGCAGGAAACCGATGGATTACCCACTCCGGGTCGGGAATGAGTCCTTACCCCAAGTGAAGGAGTTCAAGTACCTCGAGGTCTTGTTCGCGAGTGAGGGAACAATGGAACGTGAGAATCTTTGTTCCTACCCTCACCTATGGTCATGTGGACTGGGTCATGACCGAAAGAATTAGATCGCGGGTACAAGCGGCCAAAATGGGTTTCCTCAGGAGGGTGGCTGGCATCTCCCTTAGAGATAGGGTGAGAAGTTCGGTCATCCGTGAGGGAGTAGAGCCGCTGCTTCTTTGCGTGGAAAGAATATCGCCTCGGGATAAAAATTTAAAATTTAAAAAAAAAAGCGTCTGCTAAAAAAAAATGACTGTAATGTAATTTAATGGGATCCCCCAGTCAGAGCTGTCTGATGTGGCCCGGGAAAGGGAAGTTTGGGGTCCCCTGCTGAAGCTGTTGCCCCCGCGACCCAATCCCAGATAAGCGGTTGAAGATGAGATGAGAGATGAGATGACAATATGTCTAAAGTAAAACATTCAGGGGAAACTTCTAAATTTGTTCAGTCCTATTGCTTTGATTGCAGTTTTTGATAACTTTTGTGGCGTGTTTACAATCAATATCAATTTATTAAACGGATTGATGGTCTGAATACTTTCTAAATCTACATGGCAGACTACTTTTTTTTTGAGTTTCAACCTTAATCAACATACATTTTTATTTTGTTTTTTTATGTGGGTTTCTCATTAAGATTAAAAATCCTCCGTGCATAACTAAAATTATATTTGAGAAGCATATTTCCAACTTCTAGTAGAAAACTAGTAGAAATACTCAGCCTGAGCGCTTAAATGTGTAGATGATCCACATAAAAAGATAATTAGCAACAATGTTTTCCATATTACATTTTTTTGCTTGATTTTTACATCATCATTTATTCAATATTTAGCGTTTTATGAATTCCAGAGTCACTCTTTCTGTCCTCAGGTTCCTGCCTGGCAGCAGTGGAGAAAGCAGTAGCTGAGACAAATGTGGGTGCCGTCCTGCCGCTGGGCCGGCAGCACAGCCTGCTGAACATCATCAATGTGGTGATCCAGAAACTGGGCCACCTCATCCACATCTACCTGCCCAAGGTGCTGCAGATCCTACTGTGTGTCACCGGCTCCGTGTCCATCGTCCTGGACAACAGGGACCAGGTAATCTGGATAGGGACTGATGACATCATTTGTTAATAGATTCCTGATATTTCTTTGCAAAGTATGAATTACTAAGACAACTTGGGAGCATCTCAAAAGTAGCAAATTGAATAGGTTGAAGATTACGATATGTAATCCCCTGGATTTAGAGATACAAGGCTTAAAAAAATGTCAGTGTCCTGGTTTCTCAGCATCTTCCTCTATTATCTGCAGCTGCGTGCAGGTTGCATCAGTCCTCTGAAGAACCTGAGGCGACTCGGCATCCTGAGGATCCAAGACTTTTTTGACGGCTTCGACTCCTACAGCTTCAGTGCAGACGAGCTGGATGCTGTCTTTCAGGCTGTGGTCTGGCCTCAGGTACGTGTTGCTAACAAGTTTAGTATTTTTATATTTGTTTTTTTTCGTCCATACATGTCTGGTTTACATTTCTGTTTGCGCAGGTGTGTCGTCTCCCTACAGAGAGCGCTTACTCCCCCACCCCTCTGCTGAAACTCATCCATGTGTGGTGCAAAAATGCCAGGTTCGAATTTTTTTCTCTTCTGTCTCATCTATCCACCAGAACATCTTCATCACTTAATACCAGTTGTCATCCAGAGTGAATTTAAGGAAGTACAAAGATTTTTTTTTTTTTGTCCGTCTCAGGTACTTCCCCCTCTTGGCCAAGTGGAGGCCAAACCAGCCGGAGTGTGATGTCCTCCTTAACGTCTTCGCCCTCCTCTCAGCCAAGAACGCTTCCTCAGTGTCCATCGGAGTGGTGATGGACATTGCTGAGTCTCTAGCAACCACTGAAGACTTTGTTGCCTCAGAGGCTGAGACAGAGCTGAGCGTCAACGGCTGTGTGTTCCCGCAGCCTAAAGAGGGCTCTCTTATCACTGCAGGTTAGCAGAGTTTGCCCCTAATATATATCCTGTATACATATGTCTTCTAATTGCAATGTCTGGCTAGTTGTCACTGCTGGACAAAGTTAACTGTGCTGTGTTTTTGTATGTCCTCCAGACTCCTTGAGTCAGGGCTCCAGAGTGCTGCTGCCTCACGTATCCACCCTGCTGCAGTACCTCAGCGGAGTTGTACGCAACACAGACCGACTCAAGAAGAAGAGGTTCAGGGCACAGGTGGCCAAAGAGCTCAACATCCTCTCCAAGTACGTGTTTTATTTGGATGTGAAACACAAAGTATATTTTTTTTCTGTTTTACTTTATGTAAGATTTATCTCTTAAAAATATACTATATGCAGTCACCTCATCAAACTTGTTTTTTTCTCCATCAGGGTCAGTCGATTTGTGAGCGACAAGGAGCAGAGCTCGGTGCTCATCAGCTTGTTGCTGCCCTACCTCCAGAAAGGCCACAATCCTCAAGTAAGACTTACTACTTGTTTTTGTCTGTTTTATTTTTAAAAGAACTGTTATGGTGCAGAAAGCTTAAAAGAGATTGATTTCATTGTAATCAAATTTCTTATGAAAAATCAATAGATTTCTGCCTCCAAGGCTGTGTACCACCTCCAACTATCGCTACCTATTAACTGATTTAAGTGATGGAGGTGGTCAACTCAAAACAAATAAATGTTTGGAGTTCTTTGTAAAAGATTCTACGTCTTCATGTTGCACATGGATGACCCTGCTTGCGTGTTTGTTTCAGGAGACAGAAATTGACATCCTGACCACGATGCAGAACCTGCTGCGACAGTGTGTGCAGCCCTCCGCCTTCCTGCGGCCGCTCAGCAAACTCTTCTCCGTCATTCACAACAAGCTGCCCAGGCAGGCCCTCACCAATGTCTTCCAGGTAAAGAAAATGTTGTGATTAAAGCTATACAGTGTTTGTAACTTACAACTTAGACCAATAATTTATTAACCTCGACAAGGTGCATAGTATTCAAGACAAAAGAAGCATGGACTGAGCCAATTTAAGGATGCTGTAAAAGACATTTACATATGGTCATTAAAACCATTAAGAGGAGATGACTGAAATGTTGCCGATATAGACTAGAGGTTGACTGATGTTTAAAGATATAATGACGATGGTTGGAGCAGGAAAAAAGCAGATTAATCTGCCTTTACCTATCAAGTGTCATAGTGTTGCGAGAGATAATAAGTTGGGGGAAATAAACTGAAAACAGGTCAGATATTACTTGTCAGTTTATTTTTGCCCACATTTTTCTAACCCCATCGCCAGAATAATGCATTAAATGTTTTTTTCATGAAGTGGAGAATTGCTTTCTGAAAAAAAGGATCTCAACCTATCTAAATAATAAATCCCTAAAACGTTATTTGAAATCTCTATGCATGGATAGATGCACTTCCATGGACGCCGCTATTGTGAATTCACGCCTCTCTATTAATCTTCCTCCCTCTTAATCTGCCTTTGCTGCTCTGCTTTCAGACTCTGTCAGATCTGGATCCCTCACTCTCATACATCACTGATTTAGCAACAAAGGTAAGATTCATTACATTCACACATTGCAACCAGTGAGAAAACCAACCAGGGAGAAAACACTCACTGTTTCCTGCTCGCCGTCTTCAGCTCAACGCATTCGACAGTCGACACTTGGATGAGATCTACTTTGACGTGCGTCTGGCGGCTTTCCAAGACGCCTCCAGGCGGGTCAAAGACATGACGACTCTGGACCTGGACTACATCTACACCGTCATGCACAACTGCTTCCACACCTTTGAGGTAAGCAGATGTACATACACATATACTCATCTAAATGAACACTACTTCACTACTTCAATAGCGTTGATTGTTTTCTCCCCTCCCTTTCACCCTCCAGCTTGGTGACATGTCGCTGGGAGACAATGCCACCTTGTGTCTGTCTGCAGTGATCACCCAGCTGGCGGCGGTCGGTGCTGGAGAGCAGCTCTTCAAGGACATCGTACACCACACCATCCTGGACGCTTTACACAAGGGGCTGCGCAGCAAGACAGACGTAGGACCCCCCCCCCCCCATTTCTGCTGTGATACCAGCTGTATCAAGAGTTAAACTGCTTAACTCACTCAGTATGAACTAAGTTTAAAAATGTGGTCTATTCTCTCTCCTTCACCCCCTTCACTCTACCAGAGTGTGCAGCATGAATACACCACAGTGCTGGCCTGCCTGGTGAAGACCTTTCCCTCCAAGAAAGAGTTCAGAGACCTGGTACAGCTCACCAACTACAATGACCCTGAGTCTGACTTCTTTGAGCACATGAAGCACATCCAGGTAAGAGAGGGAAGCCATGAATACTCATTCCTCTTATCTCCTTGCTTCCTTTTGTATCTGACTGTTAGACACAAACTATGCATTTCATTCTTCCTGTTTAGATCCACCGTCGTGGTCGTGCCCTGAGGAAGCTGGCCAAGCAGCTGACCGAGGGCCAGGTGGTGATGACGCCTCGCTCTCTCCAGAATTACATCATGCCGTACGCCATGACCGCCCTGCTAGATGAGAAGATGCAGAAGGTGACTCGGACATATATTTTAAAACGTTGAAAGAAAAATGCACTCGTTTTGTTTATTAGTTAGTGTGTCTGACTCTCCTCTCCTCACACACTGCAGCATGAGAACATGATATCAGCGTCGGTGGAGATTGTGGGCGCTGTGTGCCGCAGGCTGACCTGGTCTAAGTACCTCTACTACCTCAAACACTTCGTCCACATCCTGCAGACGGGGCAGACCGAGCAGAAACTGGCTGTTAGGTAGATTTGTCTCGTTTGTTTTTCAAACCATTGCATTGCTTTTAAATTACCTTTTGCATTTAACACAAAGTGTTTTGTTCACTCTGTACTAAGATGCTCCCTCCTCTTCTTTTCTCCCTTGTGTTGTACCACTATAACTCCAGTTTGCTGGTCACCGTCCTGGAGGCTTTCCATTTTGACCATCAGACCCTCAGCAGAGAAATGGAAGCAGCCAAGGCCAGAGAGGGTGAGTTCTCAACTCAGACTGCTTTAAAACAAATACGAAGTTGTATAAATGTGATGTCATAATGCGTCTTATTGATTAAACAACCTAAATCAAACGACATATCTTTATCAAGCTGAGAGTGTTGCAGTCGACGCTGAGGATGAGGAGCAAGCTGCGGCCGGCGAATCGGACGCAAGCGATGATGATGAGGAGGCAATGGAGGTAGACGGTAAGACCGCTCCAACCGATGTCCCCATGGAGACGGACACCACCAGCAGAGAAAAGCCTGTCGCTTCTAAAGAAGGAGCCGCCTCTGAAGCCAAGAAGCTGCCGGCTCCTAAACCCTTCGCAGTAGCCAGCGGGCTGCCGCAGAGCACGGAGGAGCTGGTGTCGCTGATCCGCGCCATCCAGCAGACCGTTAGCAACAGCGTGCTGCCTCGCCTGCACAAGTGTCTCACTGCAAAGGTGTGACGCGCACACACACAAATACAATCTTAATCCGTTCTCACAGCTCTAAACAGCAGTACAATAGTGGAAGTGTGTTTGTGTTTCGTTCAGATAAAGCGTGACGATGAGCACAAGACAGTGAAGTCGAAGGATGTGAAGGAAGAGGAGGTGGCGAGGATACCGATAGCCTTCGCCATGGTCAAACTGATGCAGACTCTGCCTCCAAACATCATGGAGGCCAACCTGCCTGGGTATGATGCTGTGTTGAAACTTTTTTGTGATCATATATATGGGACTACTTAATATTGTTGTGGACAGTAGTTTGTTTGAAATGTCAACATTTTAGTGATGCGTGTATTTTGTCTTTTTGTTGGTTAAATATTTGTGTGTTGTCCAGGATCCTGATGAAGGTGTGTGTGGTGCTGAGGAACCGTTTCCAGGAGGTCCGTGACGTGGCGAGGGGAACTCTGGTGAAGATCATCGAGACTTTAGGCTACAGGTACCTGCAGTATCTGCTCAAAGAGATGCAGGGGGTGCTGGCTAAGGGCTACCAGGTAGGAGCGCACACATGGACACAACCATTAAAGCATAGTCAGAAGTGTCTTTGAAAGTGCTAATAAATCTATCTGTATGTGCTCCCCTCTACCCAGGTCCACGTGCTAACATTCACAGTACACCAGCTGCTGTCAGTCCTCAGTCCAACCCTGAAGAGTGGTGACCTGGACCCATGCATGAACATGCTAATCGATGTAAGAACGCTTCACACCTCAAACCCACATAGACTCCATTATGTCAAATGATAAAGATGGCTCAGCTGTATATTTACATTCTTCCCTGTTGGTCAGATCTTTAACAACGAGCTGTTCGGGCCCGTGGCTGAGGAGAAGGAGGTGAAGGGGATCGTCTCCAAGCTGATGGAGGCTCGGCACAGCAAGAGCATGGACTCCTACGAGCTGCTGGCCCACTTTTGCAGCAAGGAGAGCGTCACCAAGTTCCTATTGCCACTGAAGGAGGTGAAGATATAAAAAAAAAGACATGCTTAACTATATAAGAATTACTATGTGTTTAAACTTGCATGATAGTCTTTCTTAAAAGCAAAAGCAACTTGAATTAAAGCATTTAATTTGACTTTCAGCTCCTGGAGAACTCATCCAGTCTGAAGGTGTGTAACCGGGTGGGTGCTGTGCTGAGGCGACTGGTCCTGGGTCTGCTCGTCAATGAGGGCATGACTTCTCAAGATATCCTACTGCTGTGCCACGGCCTGGTCAGCCAAAGCCTGCCACTGCTTACCAAGAGAGACCGGTACACACACACACACACACACACGCACACGCACGCACGCACGCACGCACGCACGCACGCACGCACACACAAGCTCACATCAATGTACAGTAAATCACTTTAATGCTTATATCCACCTGCCATGTATGACACTGTATATATGTGTGTGTGTGTGCGTGTGTGTGCGCGTGTGTGTGTGTGTGTGTGTGTGTGTGTGTGTGTGTGTGTGTAGAGACAAAGCCTCAGCCAAGCCTCCTCCAGACCCCAGACTGCCCCCTCCCAGCTGCCTGCTCCTGCCTCCGACTCCGAAGAGAGGAGGTCAGAAAGCTCCGGTCAGCAGCCGAACCAACATGCACATCCTGGTGGACGCTGGCCTCAAGGTGCACATTGGAAAAACTCCCCAAGCTACGATTCTATCATGCATTAGATTTGTTTTGTTTTTCTGAAGTGTTTGCCATCATGTGTGTCCGCCTGTTTCTCAGCTGCTCCACCTGAGTCTAAAGAAGTCCAAAGTGACGTCGTCCGACGCCTCGGCTCTGGAGATGCTGGATCCTTTCGTACCGCTGCTGCTCGACTGCCTCGACTCCATGCACGTCAAGGTACTAGCGTTTTATGGTTACATGGGTGCTTTTATCAGCCCTAACTTTAAGCATCAGCGGTCAATCGAAACCCATTCCCATATCTGAGATTGTAACTTGTACTATCTCCACTATCCTCCACCCTCTTCCTCTGTCTCTCCTCCCTCCCAGGTGATCACAGAGGCTCTGGTGGCGTTCACTTGGCTGTTGAAGTTCCCTCTGCCAGCAGTGGATCAGAATGCCGACCAGCTGACCAAGCAGCTCTTTGTCCTGCTGAAGGATTACTCCAAGGCCGGAGCCGCCCGCGGGGAGAACTTCCTCCTCGTCCAGAACTGCTTCAAGGTACCACAAATAATAAACACACATGCATGCACACACCTGAAGATAGACAGGTGAGGCCATCTGTCAGTTTGAGGAACATTCCCTTTAGTTTTGTAGCTAAAACATAACAAAGTAGCTGAGGGCATGAAGTATTTAGGTTACATTTTTAGGTTGTGGAACTGTTCCAACTGAATTATGAAAAGTGAAATAAAAAGAAGATAAAACTGCTTCATGTTGATTCTGTCCGTTTGTCTCTCAGGCCATCACCATACTGGTGAAGAATGTCAAAAACAACCAGATTTCAGAGACGCAACTACAAGTGCTGCTGGGATATGCTGAGGAAGACATCTACGACCAGTCTCGCCAGGCCACGGCCTTCGGCCTGCTGAAGGTAGCCGGTCAGATGTTGACCTGAGGGCAAAAAGCTTCAGGCCAAATTTTTCCAGGATGTACGGCCCCCTGAGCTATGTATTTTTATGTGTATCTGTCTCCTTCAGGCAATTCTGTCCAGGAAGCTCATTGTTCCAGAGATGGAGCAGGTGATGAAAAAAGTGGCCAGGCTTTCCGTGACCGGCAGCAATGCTATGATCAGAATCCACTGTCGACAGGTACTCGCACATAAAAGAACATTTCTTCTCGTTGCTTTATACCGAATGACAAAACGGTGCTCAGGAAAATCTTTTGTTCAGCCAGTGTCCATGTTTTGCAGATCTATCTAAAATACCTGCTGGACTACCCCCTGGGGAAGAAGCTGAGAGGGCACCTGGACTTTGTGGTGGCCCAGCTGCACTACGAGCACGACACAGGCAGGGAGTCTGTGCTGGAGATGCTGGCCTACATCTTCCAGACATTCCCTCAGGTGCGCATATTAGGTCTCAAGTCTGCATGTGGTCAAGAAAAACAGAAAGTTTGGTTAACACTGCATTTGTATTTATAATCAATAAATAATCACAATGTTATTAACCCAGAGCACTTTGCGTACTTCATCATTTTCCGCTCAGGAACTGCTGTTGAAGTACAGCGGCTTGTTCTTTGCCCCGCTGGCCCTGGTCGTGGTCAACGATGACTCAGCACGCTGTAAGAAAATGGCCGCCATGGCCATCAAGGCCCTGCTGGCCAAGCTGGATGTGAACCACCAGAACAACCTGTTCTCCCTCGTCAACACCTGGCTGAATGCAGAAAAGGTACTCACACTTGTAGGGCAACAATTTTACACAGAGTGAATTCAAATCAGCTGGGTTTTTTTTGTAATTTCAACTTAAACGTTTTTTGTATTTTGTAATATTAGTTTCTTGGTCTTAAATTATTTTGAATAAGATCTAATTCAAACCTCTAATCGCCCCGTCCTGCCCTCCCAGGCCAGCCTGCGGCGTCTCGGGGCTCAGGTATGTGGTCTGTACGTGGAGCTAGAGGAGGAGAAGTTCGGCCGTCGCATGGTCGACCTGCTGCCTCTGCTGGAGAAAGAGATAAACCCTGACAAATACGAAGATGTGAGGCGACGCATTCACACTGTCTTTTACACCACAAGTTTGAAGCCTGAGGAAAAGGAAGCATCTTAACCCTCTTGTGTCTTTCAGATCGAGGAGGAGCAGGATGAGAGAGGAGCAGACAGGCTGTTGTTCAGTTTTCTGACTCTCATCACCAAACTGAGCAAACACTGCGGCCTGCTGGAGCTCAGCAAGCCTCACGACACACTCTGTAGTATCTGGGGTAAAGGGCCGACACACACACACACACACACACACACACACACAAAACCTCTCCGTCACTTACACATACACATTCCACACACACACTCGCTCAATTTTTGTTATGCCTCCGTGGCGGCAATAGCTGTGTCCGGAGGCAGAACTTCCAATTAGTACTTAGTAATTATGAAGTGATGACATTCTGGACAGACATGTATGCAAACTGCAACTTGACTGTTTGGCGGAGGCATGCGACCACGAGTCGGTAACTGTAGTTTTCTCCCGCAGGTCACATTGAAGCCCACCTGCGCTACCCTCACTGCTGGGTGTGGCTGACCGCCTCGCAGCTTTTTGGTCAGCTGTTCGCAGCCCATCAGGCAGAGCAGCTGGTCGCTGCATGGAGAGGAGAGGGAGATGCTTCACCTCAGTCTCCAGCCACAGCCTTTATCACCAGCGGCCTGGACAAGAAGGTGAGCGCTCGTTTTTTTTTTTCAGCTGTGATCTGATTTCTGCATTTTATTCTCATTATTTGAACTCTCTTTTTTCTGCCTTCTTCATGACATTTGACAACAGATGAGAGAGTTGGCGTTATCGTTCTGCCATCAGCTACAGTCCAAGTTCCTAGACATAGCGTCAGGAGAGCAGGTGCCCAAACTCCACCAAAACACACCTGAAATTTTTGTCAAATATAAATTTGAATCGAATGAGAGTTGATTGACGGTCATTTTATGCTCGGCCCACAGGTGATCAAGAACCTGCTGTTTGTCGGCAAGGTGATCTACCTCCTCTCTCCCGAGTCTCACGTCACTCCCCCTCAGGAAGAAGTGGAAAAGGAGGAGCAGAGCAAGGAGAAAGAAGCAGAGGGGGAAGAAGAAGATGAAGATGACAAGGAGAGAGAAGCAGAGGGGGAAGAAGAAGATGAAGATGACAAGGAGAGAGAAGCGGAAGAGGAGGAGGAAGAGGAAGAAGATGACAAGGATGATCGACCTCCTTCCCTGCTGTGGTTGATAAAGAAACTGTCGCTGATGGCCAAGAGAGAGGCAGCATACACTCCCAAAGTTCCCCTGAAGGTATGCATCGGGTGCTGTTCATTATGCTAACGTGTCTCTTTGCTTCCCTCACTCCTTAACTCCTCCCAGCGAGGATGTGAGAGATGGCTGCCAGGAAGAGACACGACAGGGGAGCCAAAAATGCTGAATGAGAAACCCTTATAGTCATTGCGTCAGTCTTAGATAACTTTATACATCACACCGCTTGATAAAGCCCTTCTGCTTAGGATACACCTGTGTTACTCTCACTCACTAAGCTCCTCCAGAACCCTCCTCTCTCCTTGCTCCTTTTCTCCTGGAGGTGCATATAAGGGATTGGGAGATATGATGGTAGAGGAACACGGGAGGAGAGAGGACATGCTATAAACCAAAGAGTCAAATCCAATCTCATTGCAGGGTACCAAAATGTATTTATCACATTGAAATAATTACACGGGTACATTTTCAGTAGATGTAATAATTAGGATTTTTCAAGTCCACAATTACCATCTGTGACAACATAAACCAGAATTGTCAATTTAATTTATTTAAATTATAACTTTGAAATCAATCTTTCCATTGTCTCGGTTGTAAAGTATTCACATTTTTTTTCCCTCCACTCTCTGCACTGCCGCAGAGGACGTGTGTGTTCAAGTTCCTGGGAGCGATAGCCATGGACCTGGGGAAGGAACGCCTCGGCCCCTATCTGACCACTCTCATCACTCCGCTCTACAGGGAGCTGGACAGCACCTATGCAGACCAAGGTAGGTACCTGCTCCTAACCTGTCTTTAAAACAAAAGTCTAAAAATGTCTTGGACCAGGGGGGGTTCATGAAAAAGGCAGAACAGTGAAATAAACCGTCCTACAAAAATCGCTCTCTATGTCCAGATCCTACCCTGAAGAACCTGGCACAGGAGCTGATAGAGCTGCTGAAGAGACATGTGGGGCTGGAGAGATTCTCTCTGGCCT
This sequence comes from Cebidichthys violaceus, assembly GCF_023349555.1. Classification (NCBI taxonomy): domain Eukaryota; kingdom Metazoa; phylum Chordata; class Actinopteri; order Perciformes; family Stichaeidae; genus Cebidichthys; species Cebidichthys violaceus. Next base: position 3,388,375 of record NW_027176384.1, read on the forward strand.
TCTCTGCTGTCCAGAAGGAGTTTTCACAGAGGCGAGCTGCGCGCAAACGACACAGAGCCATGCAGGTATGATGACCACAAACACATCCACTAACACACAAAGTGCCAACTTCATTCCTACCAATCAATTTATTTGTCTTCTTTTTTTCCCAGGCGGTGGCGAACCCAGAAATCGCAGCCAAGAAGAAACTCAAGAAGCACAGGAACAAAATAGAAGCCAAGAAGAGGAAGATCGAGTTCCTCCGGCCCGGATATAAAGCCAAGAGGCAACGGCTCAAAGACCTGGCCATGGTTCAGTGAGCCAAGTTGAGTTTATCAAGGACTCTAGGTGGGATCGAAAGCTGGGCCAGTTAATCCAGGAAAGTGACTCCTGTGCTTCAGCTGGACACATCCATGCTCTTGTGGGTTAACTGGCTGCAGATTCAGAGACAAGTCTCACTTCGTGATCTTACATAAGATTTTAAAAATGAGATATCATGTAACTGCTGTTTAATGGCAGGATGTTTCTGTATTGCTTTCGATATCAGTTCATATGAACTAAACGTTTTATTTTCCGGCGGTGAACAAAAAGTAGACTTGTCCTCAGATTTATATCCTGTGCAGTTAAGTGTACTTTTTGTAATTAAAAGGATGAGACATTTTTACTGATCATCCGTGTTCTGGTATCACAGTTTTTCTATCACTTCTCTATATATTAAGTATGGTAAAACCTACCATTCCGAGATTTGCCCGCTGGCAGCTAAAATATTTAATAGAAGCAAAATTCAGCAACGAAATACTTTGTGAAAGTTAACCACTCTTAAATATAGTATGTATAGCGATGAAATATTTTACTTTGAAAAGCATCTTTCTGAACTCATTTGGTTTGAATTTTGAGATATTTTACTGTTATCAAGTCAGTGGGATTTCAATTTCAACATTAAGTTACATTAGTGGTTCAATTCCAGTGTCTCATGGGAGTAAAATCATTTTATTTGCTCAGTTTGAGCTGAAATTACAATCCACACCGTCATTTTACGGTGACTTTTCACAATGTCTTGTCAAGAATGGATAATGTGACCTTTTGGTGGCAGTAGAGACAAAGTGTATTTTATAAATAACTGGCAGAGATGCTCTGTGGATGTTAGTGACATGGAAATCTATTACTATGGCATTTGATGTCTGAAACTGTTTGTTTTTTTCTACATACTGTCCGATTTTTTTTATTTTTAAATACTACACTGACATTTTCATGGTATGCTATACTATGACTTTTTTAAAAACTTTTGACAAACTATACAAATTTTTTTTTTTACTACTTTTTTCGACACTATAATTTGACTTTTCTTTTTCAACATACAAGTTTGACCGTTTGGTCATACTTGTATGACTTTTTTGACTTACTATACTATACTTTTGCCAACTATATGATTTTTTTCAACATGCTATATTATGACTTTTTTGACATACTATGAGTTTATCATTTCTTTTTAACAGACTATACTATAACTTTTTTTGTTTTTTGGACATACTATCACTTTTTTACGACATACATCACTTTTTCTTAAAATAAATTCTGCATGTCACTTTTTTGACATACTATCACTATTTAAAAAAAAATACTATTCTATGATTTTTTAGTTTATTAATGTACTATACCATGACTTTTCAACATACTAATAACTTTTTTAGTTTTTTTTGATAAACTATACCATAACTTTTAGAACCCTTTTTTCGAGATATACTACAACCTTTTTTGACATACTATACTATTAAATGTTCTTATCTTTTGGACATATTATACTATGACTATAACATAGTATACTCCGTCTTCCTATGACGATTTTAGACATACTATACAATGACTTTTTTGACATTTTGAATCACAAATTTTTGTGACATTTTTGAAATACTATACTGTGGTATTTTGTATGACAGTATACTATGGTTTGCTATGTCTATTTTTCTTTAAGTACTATACTGACTTTTTTTATGACAAAATGCAACGTTTTTTGTGACATACTATAACAATACGTTTTAGTATGTACAATGACTGTCATTTTTTTTCATGGTAATTATGACCATTTCACACAAATGTCTAATAGGGTAAATGATGTTGGACAGACATGGATGTAAACTACACGACTGTTTGGTGGAGGCATACATCCTGCAGGTCACATTGAAGCTTAAGGACCAACGACTACAGTTTTTCAAATGGCCGCTTCAGGCTAGCTCCAAAAGCAAGTCAGTCCCCATAGAGCCCACAGAGAGGTGGGTGACGTCTCTGGCCGCTAGCTTTCTGCTGTGTCACTCGGGCCCTGACGGACGTACGTACGTGCTTGTAAAAATAATTGGAAATCAGATATCTTGTAATGGATGTTACGCGGCAGGATGTCTCTGTATCGCTAATCACGTCATATAAACTTACATTTTATTTTCCTTCTGTAAACAAAATGTAGAATTATCCTCAGATTTATATCACATGCAGTTGAATGTACAACTTTTTAGCAAAAAGATGTCATTTCATCCCAATTCCGTTACCCGTTTTGAAAATCAAACCGTCTAACACACAATGGTACAATCACTGATAGCAATCTTTACTGAGAATCATTTTCACTGTACAAGCAGATATAAATATGCAACCATAAAACTTTGAGCATACAGTTAGTGTTCAGTAACTAAATGACTAATATACCAAAGATGCATTCAAGAATTTCAATGAGAAAAGGCTCCACCTACTAAATCATTTTTTAAAAAGAGAACACAAATGAACAGAAGAATAGAAATCCATGTATCTGCCTGACTATATAGTACAAAAACAGCCCAGGCTGCAGTAACACTTGGCCAGAGGACATGTAGTGGATGCGTAGTACTTTTTTTTTTTTTTTTTTTCACTGATGGGAGGCCAAATTTTCAAAAATAAATCAGAACATTTTCCACAAGCTGGCCAATTGTACACAGAGGTATGGCAAGTCCAGCATAAGATCACAAATTGTCTAATGAGTTGGCAATCAAGCAGTTGCTTCTCCGTGATGACGTGTCTTCATCTCCGGTTGCTCAGTTCAGGAGCAGGACTGAAATTTGTACTCTGATGTCTGTGCCTTAACGGCCTCCCCGTGGATCGTCATTGCACCTCGCTCGCGTGGGTGCCCATCATCTTCTGACTGCACCTCATGAGAACTATTGAACCTCTCTGGGAGAAGAGGAAGCTAACTGATGCATTGTCCAGCAAAGACACCCAATTTCACGATCGCTACAGAGGATGAGAGTGGACGGGCTGTTCAAGGAGCCGTATTTATAGACTCCTCGTAATCCGTGGTAACGTATTTCAGTGTTGACACTACGTAAAATTAGCAAACATTTAACTCGTCTTTTTTCACAGGTGTTGAGGATTTTCTTTGCATTTCCAAAACACACAAAAATGTAGATACTAACTTGTCCATCACTTGAGTCGTACAGCTCTTTTAAACCCTCACTCATGCCACCAGCATTGGGAGTGTGTGCCCAGTCCAGACGTTACTGCAGCCTTCACTTGTAAGTCCCAGACTTGAAAGGCGTTGGCGTTAGGAATAGGAAGGGCTTGGCCAAGGCTTCAGGCGGGTTGGAGGTGGGGAGGAGTGCAATCGGGGGGGGGGGGGGGGGGGGGGTGTCCAGAGGAAAGTGGGATTAAGGGAAAGGTCAGTCACAAGGCTTCAAACCGAAGGGTCAGAGGTCAGGAGTATGTACAGAAAGGGTGGGAGCCTTTACTGCCGACTCTTCAGGGAATTCACCAGCCTACGAGGACAGAAAGCAAATATAATTCAGCCTAAACACAAAGATAACGTGCAATATCAACCAATACTGAAGAGCATGCGTAGTGTAATAAACTTCTTGACGAGCTCTCCACATTGTCTTTCGCTTTAAAATGGCTGCAATGCAGTAGTCAAGACCAATTCCAAAAGGCAGTTGAGATGTTAGTCAAGTCCCGTTTAAGACCATATGAAACAGTGTCTTTCCTATGCTAATATAGTGATTAAAGGGATAGTTCAGGTGATTTGAGGCGGGGTAGTAGGCGGTAATTATCCATATTCAGTGTGTTATTACCTACGGATGACGGTCGGGTTACCGCACGGGACCAAAGCAAGTCAGTATAATGAATTAAGCAAATTTAAAAGAAAATGGTAAAACCTACCATTCCATTCCCTCATCAAGACCTGTGCCCTTTGTGGCCGAGGTCTTGAAGATCTGCCATTTTCTGTCTTTGAGGGCGGGAAGGCCCAACGAGTTGGCCACCTCAGTGGGCGTCATTGCCTGGTCCATATCCTGTTTGTTTGCAAATACCAACAGGATCGCTTTCTTCAGCTCTTCCTCCTGGGTAAAACACAAGGTCACAAAATGATGTAGAGAGAGACAGACAGAGATTTGTAACTACCACTCATTTTATGTGGTTTTAGTTTTGCTCTGAAATTTCCAGAAAAACTTTAAGAAAACGAAGTGTACCAGATGTTCAAAATTGAAATTGTTCATTTTTAATATTGGCATTTGGATTCGACCAATGCAAAAAAAAAAAAAAAGGAATTATATTTTTTACTATTGTAAAATTGGATTTTGTTAACCTACAAAAAAGGTATGTGAAATATTTTAATGTTCTAAATTCTGTGGTAATCAATTTCCACATTAAGTACTCAGTATATTTCCAGTTTCTTATAAGAGTAAAACTATTTCATTTGCTGAAATTACAATACACCAATTTGTATGGACAATTAACAAATACTTTAACAATATCCTGATATTTTGGACAAATGGATAATGTGACCTTATGGTGGCAGCAGAGGAGAAGTGAGGGTATTCTCACAAGGACGAGAATTGATCCTTTGCAGACATTTGATTTATCTAATAATTCCCATCTGGACAAAGTGTTACACATCCCTACAGCTCTGCCGTTAGCATGATGGTTGGAGCTTGTAGTGAAATATCCTCACATCTGCCATGGTTCAATGTGTTTACGTTCTAATTGAGAATAAGCCCACTCACCTCCAACATGGCCACCAACTCAGACTTTGAGATGCCCATCCTGTCACGGTCGCTGCTGTCAACGACGTAGATGACTGCATCTGTGTTTGAGTAATAACATCGCCAGTAAGGCCTGTGAAGGGGAGAGAAGAGACAGAGAAGTAGACGAGAAGGTCCATCAAAGAGTGAATGAAGGTAGAAGGCAAAATTCAGAAAGTGAGGTAAATAGGTTAAAATATATATATTTTGACGATAAGATGCTGAGAGCTATGTCCGTGGTCGACATACATAGACGTCCACACAATCACTCCCGGGAGCTCCACAGAAGAACCAACACCTGCCACTTACAACCTACCTGATACTCGTCTGTCCGCCCAGATCCCAAACCTGGAACTTCAGATTTTTGTATGTGACTGTCTCAACATTGAAGCCGATTGCTGTGCGGAGAGAAATCCAAATGGATACAGTCAGAGCAGAAAATACAAGCCTGAGTAATACCACCATCTTGTCTGGAGTACTGTGATTAGGATATGAACTAGTAACACAGTAATGTGAGGAGGAGAAAATATGCTGTTTTAGTAGAGACTAAACTTAAAGAAACAATTGGAACGTATGGTGAATAAATGTATTTGTTACGTCTTTAACTCATGATTTTGATCAGGCAAAATAAACTTGCTTTACAGTAGAATAAATATGTCTGTATACAACAAACTGATGGGTACATTGATGGCCTTTTAATCAAACTATTTGTTTATCTCCCGGTATCCCAAATGTCCTCCCTAACAGTGCTGCACATACTCTATCAGATATAATCAATTCAATTCAATCCTGTGAAGCTCGATTTTTTTTTTGTATTAACTTCTCTCCAGTCAAAACTTGTGTGTCAAAGAGAAGAATGTTGACCAGACTGGTTGCCTGTGTTTACAAACAGACTGTTAAGCTGATATGAATCTAAGGATGTTGTGTGAGGAGAACACACAGTAAGTATGGAAATAAAGAAATAGAACAAACCAGTACATACTGGGGATTGTGGTGACCACTTCTCCAACCTGCAGCCGGTACAGAATGGTCGTTTTTCCTGCTCCGTCCAAACCCAGGATCAGGATCCTCATCTCCCTGGTGCCAAACAGGCCAGAGAAGAGATTGGAGAAGAAAATACCTACATAATTGTCAAACGGAAGAAGAAATTAGTGCGGAGAAAAGTAGCTCTCGATTAGCGGATGGTTACAAAATGTACAAATAAAAACAGCAAACTTTGCTTGCTTCACATTCATCACGAATTAAATACTTTGGATTTGTTTGGTGTAATGCATTACTTTGGGCTTTATTTACCAATGGTGGGCATTATTCAACATTTTTGACTTTGCAATAACGTAATAATAACTCAAATAATAAACATAATAGTTAACCGATGGTAAATCACCTGCTAACATAATGGTTACTGTATGTTCTACGAGGATTACAGAAACAGAGAAATGTGAGTCACAAAGGATATGAGGGTGAATTCAACGTAAATGAATTAGATTGTTTGTATCCTGTTTCACGATTTGCATGACAGGGGCCTGATCACTGTCAGTGTTACTCAGGTGGTTAAGCAGGTTAGCTATAGTTAGCTTAGCTACTGACGTTATGGCATGACTGAATTCACTGAAGACTGCAAGTTGACCTGCTTTTCTCTTATGTCTTTGTAGAGATTATAAAACAGTTAGCCTGAATAGCTTGGAGACAAAACGTTAAGGAGCTGTCCACACCAAAACACCATAAAAACACCAGTAAATAGCTATCTAATGTTAGCTAGCTAGCTAGCAGGCGACAGTCGCACTGCGCGTTAAACGAAGCAGGCAGATACAAAACGGCGATAAGCCGGTGTCTAGTTATTCATACGCATGTAGGTCATAGGTACTGAAAGGTTAAATACATACTTTGTTGACTAATAGCTAAAATACTGACCCATTTCGATAAGACTACGGTTCTTCAATCAGCACTTCTGTGGCAGGTTGGAGAGGCACCTTCTTCCGTGTGGTTGACGTGTCGCTGAACTATGTCGCCAACTCTCGCCTCCACTTTGTTTTGTTTCGCAACATTCGACACGTTTAAAAGAGGATGGTTAACTATAAAATGGACAGTTAGCAACTAATAAGATACGTTTTAAAAATAATAATAATATAGTTAACACATTAACAGTCTTTTAGATTCAAACACTTGAATGTGCTTAATAAAAACATAAATATTTGCATCGAAAGTGCTGCTCGTGAAAGAAAGATTAATCTCGACGCTGTGGTACAGGGCACGTTCAAGAACCCAAAACGGTGTCCTGTTTCCAAATGTTCAATAGCTATTCTCTGTTAAAGGGAAGGTGGCAGTAACGGGTGAATTGTTTTGAATGCAACTCACATTAGACGAAGGAGTTGCCCTCTCCCAACAGCATCAAATTTATGATCACCTCAGACAAGAAAGATTATAAAGACAGATGTGAACGCTGCTACGCGCAACATTAATTTGATGCAAAATGCAACCGTTCTGAGCAGTAAAGAATAACTTTACAATGCGGGAATTGCTTTAAGCTATAATTATCAGCGTATGGACCTGGTGCCCGTCGGCTGAGACATCATTTACAATCTGTGAGACTGACGAGGCGGGACCGCCAACAGGATGGTGGAGCGGTCGGATCGAGCCCCTCTGCTGGACTGGGAGGAGGTTCCGTCCACGGAGAAGCTTGGCGGAGCAGCACCGGCGGCGGTACACGCCAAGGACCGACTGGCGAGCCCCTCCAACAGCCGTGCCCCATCAGGATGCTCCGCGCCGGGGCTTGGGTGGAGCAGCGGTCCAGGGGGTCCCACTTCCAGCAGGTCTGTATCCAACGCAGACGGCTGCAGCGCCCCACCCGCGACCTCCAGCGACCCGACGGGCGAAGATGAAGCCCTGCAGTCAGACAACGAGGATCATTTCTCGGATTCAGGATCGATGGAGGTATCGCTGGAAGACAGGATGGTGAAATGGGAGGAAAAGGACCAGATTGTGTCGGTCTTTGTGGTTGCGTTCAATACCAGATCAGGTGGGACATCAACTACACCAGCATGGAATTATCATTGCTATATTAAACTGCCGACAAAATGAAGGGAAGGGATCATGTTCATAGCCAGGATGAGATAAAAAAAAACAAACAGATGAAGCCTGACTCGTCTAATGCAAGCAATATTGTGTCTGACGCCCAAAATGAAGAGCGCGTGGTTTACCAAGTCTGCAGAACCTTCTCCTACAGGTGTGGCCTTTTTTCTGACCCGGCAACACGTTTAGAGACATTATTAACATGATTAAAAGCCATCTCTAGCCTAACAAGACAAGTCAAGATGTTCAGGATGAGTTCTGTGATGGAAATCAATCATCCTGCTGTTTCTGCAGAGCAACTCTATACATTTTTAATGAGGGGTACGTTAAAGACAGGCTGAGCCCCTGTGAAAAAAAGCAGCCAATCAGGTTACTTCCGTAGAGGGCTAATCAATTTAAGAATCCTAAAATGAAATGGTTCAACAGGACAAGGGAAACGTGACTTGATTGCGACAGAGGAGATTCCCTGCAGGGTGGAGCTGCAGGTGCTTTATGATTATGCAGCATGTCAGATTGACATGAGACCAGGAGAAAATGACAGATTATGACAATACTTTTTAAATGTTTGCTTAGTGGAAGGGTCACATACAGCAGTACTCCACCAGACACAGTCTAATTGGGGCTTTGACAAATAGGAAAAATACTGTATATATTTAGAGAATATACAGTAGGAAGATCTGTAATATAACATATATTGATATATTAGGAGAGTTGGCTGTGGTGCATCATTATATGTGTACCTGTAGAGAAAAACATTAAATTCTACAAGATGAAACAAATTGCACAGAGCCATGGCAATTTCAGTGCTCACACCAAAATATCTAGTTTGTGCACTCAAAAAGGCCACTCTTATGTTAATGTTATGTTCATATACCTCTGCTGTAGCATCATAACAATATGTGAACCAACAGTTGTGTCAGAGTCTTGGCAAGATAAAAAAAAAAAACTCTTGAAAAGGTGCAATCCACCCAAAAACACTTCAGGTGTGGTTTATGTGCCTACTTACCTGGTGCAAGTTGTTAATTAAGGGTGTTATTATGGCATATTTAAATTTTTGAATTTTAGCTTAGGTAGTGCAGCAGAGAAGTGACAGGAAATGGGGGAAGAAAAGAGGGTTAAACATGCAACAGTGTCATTAAGACACCCCGGCGGTTCCTTTTTTTAAGTGAACAAATGAAACCTAAAAATGTCCTAGACTGTTTCTGAGTCTACACTGAACCAGAGCAAGTAGAGGATTAGGATTAGGATTAATTTGAATACTTCACCTATAATAATGTGGCATAAGGCTGACAGAGTGAATAATGATTTGAGGAGGATTTCTTACAGAATTTCATCAAGCAACAAGAGCCACATGATACATCATAAAGCAAAGCATTGTCATTTTGTGCTTCAAATGGGATTTAAAATATATCATGAAAGAATAATGTGATGTCTCTCGAGGCCTTTTAATACTGGTCGGTCCGTACAGGAAATAACTCCGATAGGCACTTTGCACTGCAAGATACTTAAAGCTAAATACTTTAAGTCAATAACCGCTGTCAAAGTGGTACTAGAGCATCTTTTTGTGTTCAGCTGCAGGTGGATGATACAGACCTGTAGGCCCAATCTGATGAATGGAACTCACGTTTTTGGCAAAAGACTCTACTGACTGTTAAGTGTAGCTAATGATTACATTGAAAACCACCTCCCATCAGACCGTATTTGCTCAGCTGCCTCTCGAGCGTCAGGAATCCAGTCGGTTCGTGTCACATGAGCATGAAATGAAATGGTGATAGTATATTTACTGTCTGGTGCTTCGTCTTTTCGCCTCTGTGTTTTCATCTTATCCCTCTGTTGTGTGGGTGTGATAGGAAACATGCTGGAGTGGTGTCTGCCCAAAGACATGGACCTGGAAGGAGTGGAGTTCAAGGCCATTGCCAGCGGCTCCCACCGGGTTACCACAGACTTCATGTAAGCGCGATCAGTCTGAGCATTTGCACAGTAGAGGAAGTTGTTCACCTTCTTATTACATCCTGTAGGACATTACCAAGGGGAGGAAGCTAATTTGCAGTATTAGGATGCATCCCCATGTCTTTTTCCTGGCAGGACAGAGCGACACAAAGTGTTGCCTGGCAAAAAAGAAGTCCAGCCATCTGGCAGAGCCTTTGCTTTTCATGACTCATGGCTTCGCCTGTCTCCCTCTCTCCCCTCCATCCATCCACAGCTACTTCCGGAAGGGCTGCTACTTTGGCCTCGCTTGCTTTGCCAACATGGCGGTGGAGAGCGCGGTGGAGAGGGGGGCGAGGATGAAGTCGGTGGGGATCCTGTCTCCTTCCTACACCCTGCTCTACCGCTACATGAGCTTTCTGGAGCACCAGGTTAGGTAAGAGGAGCTGGCTTGTACAACAGAGCGATCTGCTTGTGCACAAGGCAGAAGCTGTTACCTTCACTGAAGTAAAGACTTCAGAAAAACTTCAGTGTCACAAAATAGTGAAAAATGCACACAATCATAAAGTGACAACTTCAAATAGCTTGGTTCATCGAGTCTCTTACACGTTATACATTTTTTCCCTCCAAGAGTTTGTCCCAAGACACTACTACCACTACTATTACTATGATTACTAGCAAACGGTTTAAAGCATGGCAATATGAGTCCACAGGTAAGTTTGCATATGGCCACTGGGGGCCGCTCGTGGGCCTTTTTGACCCTCCTCAGTTCCTCTTCTTCTCTCTTTTCCCTCATCTCAAATAGAACACTCTCACACTTTCCGTGACTCCCGTTTTCTCTCCCTCAACAGCGCAACACTACCATTAAAAGAAAATGTTGCTGCCATGTACAGGGCCGTGAACTTCGGTTTTTCCTCTCTCTCTCTCTCGTTCCCACACTCCCAGCCTCGCCTAGCCTCCAGTCATGCTGAGGTCACGCTCCTTACTCATCATTACCCACGTAGCAGTTATATAAACGGCACGCTGTTGGTCATGAGGTGGTTAAGATATTTAACAATTTGTGGATACTCTTCCCCATTATTTTTTTTTCCCCTCTCTCCTTCACTCTATTTCTGATCCGTTACGTGTCCTCTCTGGGCACTTTCAGCTAACAGAACTCATTAGCTTTGCAGGGACATGCTAATGATGCCAACAAGGATAGGAATGATAAGAGGCGAGATGTGTCTTGGCATAGAATAATTGCAGCCTTAAATGTGTATATAACCATTTGTATGGTTGCTGACACATTAAAAAAAAACAGCTTACATGCAGACCGAAAGCTTGTTTACATTACTTTTGATGAGCAATTAATTTATCAAGCAAACATTTGCTGGTTCTAGTTTCTCAAATGTGAGGATTTGCTGCTTTTCTCGGTTTTATATTATTGTCAATGGAAAATCTTTTTCAGACAAAACAAGCAATCTTAAAAAATGTAAGATTAAAACGTCATGTGTGAAATTAAACAATGAAATGAATAGAATAATTTGATCATGTATTGTGTCATAACAGACTGCTGCAGGAATTGTCTTTTCTAATCTTTATCTTACCGCTATTTCCTTCTTTTTGTGTATTGTATATCACTTTCTTCCTTTTTTTAGGTGAGGACATAGATGGGAATGGGTATCAGGATGCAGGCTTTTGTTTTTATGATTTTCTTGGTTTGTGATATGATGGGAAAACTATAAATAGAATATTATTAACAAGTGATTTTTGCAATTGTGATGGGATTTAGGATAAACAACTAATTCATTACATAATAATGACGTATTAATTCCAGATGAATATAATAGTAAATGTCAGTCACGATCAGATAACATTCTACTTTAAGAGAAGTCGAGTCTAAAAGCATGTGGACCCGGTTCAGGTACCAAGAAACCCACATACTCAGTATTGACTATTTTGGATGAGTCTAAATAATCAAACTGCTGAACAGGGAAAAGACGTACATATCTGAAACTGTATTGTGATTATAAGTTTTCTGCACCTTGTTACGAGCGGTTGTTTCCTAAAAAAGTAAACAAACATTAACAAAAAATAATTTGAGTATTTGTCCCCCGCCACAGGCTCCAGCTTCAGTCCCCGGGCCACTACTCTCCCCTGGAGGCCTTCTATGAGGACAAGAGAGCACTTCTGCCCCCCAGTGGCGATGGTGTTGTCACAGCATGTCCAGCCAATGCCTGGGGAGCAGCTATCAACCACTGCATGCACCCTGAGATGAAGGTAGGAAGGACATTTCACATCTACAGCTGCGTCAGCTGGTGTTTTTCACACCGTATGACTCAGTACCCTTGTGCGCCTCTGTGTTTGAATACCCGTGGACCAGATCACCCACCCTGCAGGCTGCATGTCCCAGTTCATCCGCTTCTTTGGGGAGCAGATCATGGTGCTGTGGAAACTGGCTCTCCTCCGCAGACGCATCCTCATCTTCTCCCCTCCACCCGTGGGCGTGGTCTGCTACAGGGGTGAGAATGTATTCATTTGAATAGAAGTGTAAATTAGTATTTCGACATTTTGGAGTCCTTGCCTGGAGTCAGATGAGAAGAGTGATACCACTTTTTGAAAAGCTCACACACACTGAGGAAACCGTCGTATTATTTTATTGTATCGAGTCTGGGCATTTTACATCAGCGCACATGCAGTTTCTCTCCAGCTGTATCAGTGTTGGACAGCCCACATGTCATGCACTCATTCACATCCTATGTCGCTCTCCATCTCTCCCACACTCATGCATTCATTGTGCTAATCTCACCCTCCACCCTCTCAGTGTACTGCTGCTGTTGCCTGGCAAACATCTCCATCCCCGGGATCGGCGAGGCTGTGCCCGAGTTCCGGCCCTTCTTCTATGTCAACGTGGCCGACATCAGCGCCCTGGAGAACGAGCTCTCCTACGTGGCGTGTAAGTGGATGCTCGAAGCATGTTCACTTTTGTGAAAAGCCCCGCTGAAAAAGGACTAGTTGGTCTAACATACGTCTATTGCAGGTACGAATGGTATCTCAACTCTTAGAGGTCCTGTGTGTGTTTGTATGCTTAGGTACAACTGAGAAGATCTTTGAGGAGAAGAAGGATCTGTATGATGTGTATGTAGACAATCAGAATGTAAAGACCTACAGGGAAGGCCTGAAGCCTCTGCTCCGCCTCAGCACCGCCGACAGGGAGAAATATCGCAAACTCACTGAACAGAGGTAGGGGACACTACCAAAACCAGGACTACCGCTTTTACTTCATTACCAGGGTGGGAATTAAAGGCTAAGGCTGGTGTTGCATCTACACCTTTTTATTGTCAACAAATCCTATAAAAAGCCAGAACTATTGATTAATTTAATCTACTAAAAACACATCAGTGAGCCACACTGTAGCACCTGATGACTTGTTCCCTCATTACGATGAACATGGCCACTGTAATTTATTTTGAGTCAATCACACTATACTGCTGTAAATGCATCACAATGTGGCTGAAAATAGTCCCCAACTAATGCACAGCATTTCATCCTGTTGAGTAACATTTGATAAAAACTACAGTGCACAGCTGTTTTAGTAAATTATTTAAGACTTTTTTTTTTTGAATGTATACATTTGTGAGCTGCTTGCACAACGTGTACCACAAGCAGGCTGTTGGTATACATCACAGATTGTGTACAGTCTTTTGCAGGTTTTTAAAGGAACAGCTATAAATAAAGTGTGTGTGTGTGTGTGTGTGTGTGTGTGTGTGTGTGTGTGTGTGTGTGTGTGTGTGTGTGTGTGTAGGCAGATGTTGCTGTACTCCCAGGAGGAGAATGGTGACTGTGTGTCCAGTGAAGAGGATCTCTTTATCCTGTAAGTACATTATTCATTTAACCAGCCAGTGGAGTGAAAACTGTGATTAACCACAGTAAGCAGAGCAGATTTATTTTCATGAGACTGGTCAGCACAGTGGCAGCTTAGAAAAACTGAATCAAAGAGGTAATGAGGCTGACAGAATCTCCCGCCTTTTCTCCTCCTCTCACAGTAACTGCAGGTAACAACAAATCTCACAAAATCTCATCACCGCTACTGTTCAGTATAGAAACATGAAATGAAGACTACAGGGACGTGGGAGGAAAGCATACAGGACAAGGGGGACGAAACAGAAAAGGGAAAAAGTCAGCTTTATAGATGTTTTCTAAACTGCAGAAATCAAGTATATTGTATTTGTGGAGCTGGGTGAAGAGCCTTGTAAAACTACTCACCCTTCTTTCTAAATGATGATTGATCCAGGTTTTTCCTGGAGCAGAACAACAGGATTTTCCAGACCCTCGGCGAGGTGGCAGGGAGCCCCGATCCCACGCTGACCCAGGAGAGCGTGAGGGCCATGGGTCTGGATCCTCATGGAGACAGGCTCTTCCTGCTCCACCTGCTGGAGATCTATGGCTACGACACCCTGCTGGTGTCGGAGCAGCTGTGCTGCAGTTGAGAGATCATGGACAGCTGGCTTTCCGCCTTTGATCAGTGCTGGTTTTAAAAAGGGGGTTGATGCGCCTCAAGCTAATGTCAAGTGCTGCACTACTGGCTTCTTGGAGTCTTCAGGACTGCTTGGAATTTCTCTGGTATAACTTTTGCTGTTGTGTATATACCCCTGTGTTTCTTTTGTTCACTGTGGTTGTGCTCCCTCACAACCTGCTGGAAGGAAAGAGCAACAATCATCTTCGTGTATTATCACCAAGAGTAAAGTTGTCAATTCTACTTGATACATTCTCATGGAGGCTTAGGATGGATTACTTGCCCTCGGCTGATTAAAAGTGATTCTCTGGATCGGATACAGCTGCAGTATTTCAGCACTGAGCCGTGTTTGAATGCCACGGATGGCAGGTCCATGACGATGAATACATACTAAAGTGGCCTGAACTGTACTCGGACATCAAGTTCAATTTGAGAGCAAGAGACTTTTTCCCCAAGATGAAGCCAGTGATTTGTGGATTTTCAGCGAACAACTGATGTATGAAAGTGAAAGAGAAAGGTAGCCGTTCTGTAAATAATCCTTTTTGTCCCCTTTATGTATAGTGTGTTTAGCGTATATGTGTGATATGGGGTCCGCCTCTCTGCCAGTGTTGCTTTCCTTGTATCATGCGCTGGATTCAAACATCTCATTTTTAAGCCTCTATGTCCGAATCAGGGCCTCCTTACTTGAAATCTAACTCACTACGAGCAGGTCAAACCACCCTCGTCTTCAAGAGCCATGTCTGTAAGCACTGCTGTTTAACTGGCACGTGGTGCGACAAATTGAGGAGTTTGTCATTTAATGTTAAGACAAATTACTTTAAGACCAAATCAGATTTTCTAATGATGTCGAACAGGAAAAGGGGGATGTCCACGTGGACATAGAGGCTACTTGAAATGGCTTATTTGCACCGGCACTGCCTGCAGTTCGGAGGAAGGCACCGTTACACAAAGAGCCAGTTTAGTCTTGAATGCTTTTCTCAGATGTCCAGTTGTGTTTGCAGCTCTAGCATCAACACAAAGACAGGTCTTCAGGGGGCCAGTTCACAACTTCAGATGATTCTCTCAATTCAGAGACGCTGAGTTGGTTATTTAACAGCTCCCATCTGCAGCATAGAGCATAGAGAATCTGTTAAGACACAACACTATAACTATTTAAGCACAGCAGCATATGCTTTCGGCTTCGTCAGTAGAGAAGTAACATCATGTAGTGCATAAGTGACAAAAGAAACAAGGTTCTTGGTTATTCAGAAAGGAAGTGAGAACATCAAAGCTGCATTAATCACATTTTGGATTGGTACAATTTGAATGGCTAGTGAATTAGCAAAGAATGGCCCCTCATTGAAAAAGACACATTAGCATTAACATGGAGTCATGTTTTTTGTCTGTCTTTTAACTCTTCTTTGGACTTCACCACCTGCTGGAAAAAAAAAAAGCTGCTCGACTTTCTTCACCAGCTAGCGGCTAACGTTGTAAGTCTCCTGTTTAGTGCTAAATAGGTAGCAATCGAAATGTTTTGCCAAAAAAAAAAAAAAATCAGTTGATGCTGGAAACATGATTGGTGAGAGTAGTGAGATTGAACCATACAGTTAAATGTTCTATAAAACCATAACTAGCTAAGAGGCTTAAAAAGATCCCTGGAGATTAGTGCTAATTCTCTGCAAGTTTGTCAGCAACCTTTTTCACATTCCATGATTCCCGATAAATACAAGTTATTTTTCCCTTTGATGGGATATTTATGATTTTTAACTTGCATCCCTCCATAGATCAGATATAATTTAACAATGTGTAGAACAGCAAGGTCAGTGTTTTGTTCAGTGTTTGGACAAACCATCATTACACACTGCAATGTGAAGATACATGCGCTGAAAAACAAATTCTATTGAAATAACAAAGTCAATCTGATCTTCCCCATTGAAACACATCACAGAAACTAACCCGCTGTGGTTACTGCACACATACAAGATACAATACAATGTTATTGGGTCATTTTATGTTTTACACTGATCATTCATTCTTTTAAATGTGTTATGGTTATTTAGAGTTTCTTTAGCCGTTTATTGTTTTGAGTGTAAATATTCAATTGCTGTATCTGTGAAGAAATGGGATCAGTTGAATGTGTTTTATAAGACAAATATGGTCCCACAGAACCTCTGTGCATCACTGAACCCCTCATGTGTACGCTGTGAGAAAACAACCTCAAGCTTTTTTCTTTTTCACGCCACATCGCATGGCACCTTAGACTATGTTGTACAAAGCTGAAGCAAGCATCTTTGAAGGTGAAGGGATAGTCCGACTCATGTTAAAACACCTTCTCTTTATTTACTTTACCGTAAAACCATTTCAGAAATAAAGTGCATCGCCACCGTTAAGGGAGACAGTTTTCAGTCTGAATATTGTCAACAACCTTTACATTCCTGAATTGCACTTTTTGAATTTACTCATTTTATTAAATGTTTATTTCAATGCTACCGTCTTTAACATCAATGGAACTTGGTCTGTTGTGTGTTCATGTACTTTCCATAGTGCCTGATCTCAAACATTCAGGAGGAGTTCTTTTCATTGTTGCCAATGATGATACATTCCTCACCAGTACTCACGCTTCCATCACTGAAACTACCAGTAATGCGCCATCTGGAGCCATTAGTGTTGATGTCATACTGCCTGCCCGTCACAGCAACTTTCAGGACAGTCAGCCAGCTTTGTTTAAGGACCGAGCCATCGCAGGAGAAAGTGTGGGTGGTTTTGGATTGTCTTAAATAGAAACAAGGCTGACCCTGGAGCTCCTGCGGGGAATCCTCCACACTGCAGCCCAGTAGCTGTATTCTGGATAGGGGCTTCACATCCTGGAGATAAGGAGTGGATGAAGGACAGGGACAGAAAAGCAGGTGGTGGATACAAAGGCTTAAGCTGTTGCGCGGGGCAAGAATTTGTATGAAACAACATTATGTTTTTGTCAACAATAATGCCATGGTGGAGTTGCAACAGAATAGTGGGCTCTCACATATGATGGTAAACAAGCCAGTCAATGGTTTGACGCTTACCCTTGTGCCTCACCTTAAAGAAGTTGCTCTGATGTCCTTAGTGGACCAAAATGTACAGAATTTAACCCTTCATATGTCAGTTAGTTTACACAATTGAATTAGTTTCTGTGCACTAACTGCTTGGGGGATTTTTTTCACATTCTGGGATATGTAGATGATTAGCACAAACATTGATTTTGATGCATTGTTTTCTGCAAGAAACCAGGAACACAGCATGTACTTGCCCCATAGAGCGCACATGAGAATATGGCTCAACCTGGTAAAAATATTTAAAAACTACAATTTTAAATTCAGGCCTCTAGATTGAATATAATATAATAGAACGCATGTCTCATGATTTAATGGTTGTGGGATAAAAAATTGTGGGACATTTTTGTGTATTTTCACTATACAGTTTATTATAGGAACTGATGTTAAACTTCCAAAAATCTTCAACTGTGGCCAAAATGTATGCCATATGCATTAACATTAATTTGTCAGCTACAGTATCTGTGTATGTAGCCGGACACTTAGGAAAGTAATTAAGTAAGTAACACTAAACAAACAGTAAAATGTTTGAGTTTTATTAGGTTTCATTCATAAAAGAAGCAGGAGTGGCATTACTCTAACCTTTTTAAAAATCAGAATCCGTTTCTGCAGTTGATTGCACAACAGCTCTTTGCAATTTTAGCAGTATTTCCCTTTTCCCCCCATGTGAGTGCATGATTGCAGATGGTTACTGTTGTGTTGTGTGTTTGAGGGGGCGTGACCATGGTGATAACACCAAATGCATTTCGAATAGAGACGGTCTCTTCCAAAAAACAGTGACATACAAACAGATACGAGTATGTGGCTTAATAACTCCAAAGTTTGGAAATAAAATGCAATAGTCACATTAACATTATTCTCCATCACAGAGATCCCTACCTGTGGAGCTGTGTACAGCTGGAGGACCACAGGTTCAGACCGGGTGACAACAGACCACATCTGTTGCCAGGTCTTTGGGTTGTCACCATACAGCAGGAAGCCACACATCACGTAGTCACTGTAGACTGGAGGTGCCTCCGACACACATGCGAGAAAACACAATGCTTATAAAGACTTAGATTCATGTTATGTTGTATTTGATGCTCCTAGAAAGATTCACCTCCAGTATCCTTCTCTTCTTTCCCTCCACCTTCTCCACTCTCTGACCCGACAGGATGGAGTAGCAGGCTTTGCACACTTTGTTCAGCTTGTTGCCGTCATACTCTAAAGCCACTTTGTTGTCTGAACACTTCCCGCACACCACCTAGGGGAGCAGAGAAGACTTCACTGCTATCGTGTCCTAAAAAAAAAAGAGCTTTCGCCTGTATTGTGTGATCAGTACGAAGCTGCCACATCACATCACTCACGCAGCCGCAGGCTCTGCAGTGATGTCTTCTCCTGGTGAGTGCGTTGAAAGGTTCCTGGCATTTCATACACAAGGTCACCTCGTTGTCCCTGATCCAGCGAGGGGCCCGTCGGCCGAGTTCCTCTGTCTGTAACACACACACACACACACACACACACACACACACACACACACACACACACACACACACACACACACACACACACACACACACACACACACACACACACACACACACACACACACACACACACACACACAAAATTAGTTTCTGAATATATTATTAATATTTCTGAAATATGATCAAACTTACTGATTCTTCTACAGTTAGCTCCTTACAAGCCAATTTGAAGGTTTGATGATTCTTCAGGAAAATGTCAATGGCTTCCTGAATTACCTGGAAATAAAACTTGCGTTACATTTCTTTTTAATATTTTTCCTAATTCATGGCATGTTTAATGTGTTGCACCAAACATACATGAAAATACCCCAGTACCTTTATCCACTCATCTCGGTCTTGTTCAGAGCTTGAATAAACAACAAAAAACAATTACACATTTTATGCACTTTCTGTAATAAACATTTTAAATCACAAAAGATTATGTTCACAGACTACAAATGTACAGGGCAGGCGAGTCTACCGTCAACAAAAAACAACAGAAAACCAAAAAGCAGCTCAACGGTACGAAACAGCCCACTTTATACACACACACACACACACACACACACACACACACACACACACACACACACACACACACACACACACACACACACACACACACACACACACACACACACACACACACACACACACACACACACACACACACACACACACCTGGCCTGCAGTTCAAGGGTCCTCTCCTTTCCAGAGACCTGGAAGGTGTGTGAGTGGTCTTCATTGGTGGTCTGCTGCACCTGCATGCCATCCACTCCGATCCTGCAGCGGACAGTAAAACGCTGCCCAACTAGGCTGAATTTAGGAGTGCAGCACAGCAGAAAGTTGTTGAACTGTGGAGGAAAGTTATAAACCGTGATCTACAAGGTTCCTTTTATGAACTGCGATCCAAATTAGAATCACATTTTATGGCATTCATCTCTTAAGTTTGAAAATAAAACCCTATGATAGAAAAGGTAAAACAGATGTTCGAGGGGTAGATATGAACAGTCAAAAGGTTCTTGGCAGATTATGGATCGTTGTCGGTCCAAAAATGCGGTTTGTCAGTTTCTAACCAGGAATAAGTGCCTCTCCATGGCAGATGTGTTCCTGGCAGCAAGCTTGAGCAGACGTCCTTCCCTGAGGAACTCGTTGGTTGGGTTGACCACCTCCTCCTCTCCAACCATCTCAAAGATCTCCAGCAGCCGCTTCCGGCTCTCCTACAGGGAAAGAAAGAGTAACGCTAAAACGCATCTGTCTGGACACAAGCAGCAATTTTGTCTGGCATATTGATACAACTTGATTTCATTTATTTATGTCAAAATGTCATTTCAAGAACATGCAGTAAAAGCATACAATTTTGATGTCAAAATCATCCAGTAAATACAAATCCTAGCTATACAGCTGTGGCATTTCAAATTATATAATCCATAGATTAAAAAACAATAATAGATGGATCAAAATCACATTATCAGGATCCCTTTTGACAATATAATGTGTTGTCTGACCGTGATGATATTGTACATGATGTGGTGTGATATTGTAACGTACAGCTTTGTGGATGGCGCTGTTTGAGTGGGTGGCCGCCATGGAAATGGTCTGCAAGGATTCTGCGGGAGGAGACAAAAGGAATTCTGCTCATTACAGACACAACTACCCATCAGAGACAGACTGGACCTTTATGAGGGAAAAGAGGTACCATAAAGATATCTAACACAAGCACTCTCACAGCAAGGATATTGGTAGAATGAACAATTAAACTAGTAATAATGGTACAGCATACGTACTGTGAGCAAGATCATAATCTGGGTTATCCCTGGGCAGTTTCTTCAGGTAATCACTGAGCAGCATCTCATAACGTGGAACCCGCTGGACTGGTTCCAACATGTGGTGCTGCAGGGTCAGGCTGCCGCACACCTCCTGACCCTAAACACAGGACCACACATGCACAACATCCCGTTCAGAGAACCATACCTTCAGATGCATAGGAATAAACTTACCGAGTAGGCTTTACCTGTATGTCCTGGATGATATTTCTGAAGACAGAGGAGCGTTCACTCCAGGTCCTCACCAGCTCCATGGCCTGGTCAAAGTTCCTGATGTAGTCGGCATACATCCTCAGGAAGGGTGCGTGTTGAAGCAGAACACTACCTAGGCCTGGGCTCTCACACCTAGATTTGGTGGAACACATTTTACTTTTTAATAAGAAATGACTTAGGAGGGTAAAGTGTTGAGTTTGTATATAGAGTTTCCCAATTTAAGGGGACACAAAATAATTTGAGAAATGTAAGCCTTCATGTGTGTTTTGGTAGCAAGTCCTGATGTCTACTATGAGCCTCTGCCACAGCTGTACTCTGGACTTGCTTGTTTGTTGCCTTCAGTATGTTCAGTTGGGGTCAGGTGATTGATTCAACTGGCCAAGAACAGTCTACTATCTAGCCTTAAAAAATAGATTCATCCTGCTACCACTGACAGCTGTGGCATTATCAGAAAACTCCCAGCCACCAAATTTAAACAATGACAGAGTGTACCTTGGAGGAGTTGTTGACATTTATATTAGTAGACCAAATAATTTCAGTTGTCACATAGCAAATTGACCTTTAAATAGCAACTTTTACACTATAGTAATGGGCATGACGGGACTTAATCTGGCAGTGTCTATGAAGTGAACACCCACCAGTGGCTGATGCAGTTTTCCAGGTCAGGTAGCAGGAACTGGCTGTGGAAGGAGTAGATAGAGGAAATGTTGGAGAAGATATTTCTTATCACGTCGGGAGGAAACGAGCCACCACCTGCCTCCTCCGTTAGGCGTGAGCAGAACACCTGTGGAGGGAGTTAGAGAGTCATGACGGACTCAAATTAATTTTACACTTCACCCTAAAAGGAATGTATATGAATGAATAAAGACAAGTTTGTTGAGAACGTGGAGATAAAGAAATTTACAAATAGATTACCACACTGACCTGGTCGAGCAGGTGGAGACGAGCCACGTAGGCTCTCTCTGTCTGCAGGAGTTCATTGGCTATCTTGTACAATTTTTGCTCTTGGTTCTCTTCATCTTTTGGCTCGCTTCCTCCTCTCTCCTTTCTCATCTCATCAGCATTTTGTTCACCGTTAGACTTCTGAATCCTGCCATCTTCTGTCGTTCCAGTAGCCTCGTTCCACTGGCGGGAAGACTTGGAGCCATATCCTGCAGGTATCTTGTCTTCTTCCATGTTATCATTTATTCCCAGTCCATTCACTGCGGTGCAAACTCTCCCCTGCACTATGCCATTTATTTGTCCTGGAAAACGCTCTTTGCTGTTGCTTGATAGATGGGCTTCACTTTTGGCATGACTGAGTCTATGGTGAACTGGTGCTATGAGGGTGACGGCTGACCCGGTGCAGTTGGGGGATTGCAGCGGTGTCAGTGGAAAGCGTTCAACGTTGTCAGTGGGAATCCTGCAAAAATAAAAGTCATATTCATAAGTGATTATTTATATTTATATATATATATATATATATATATATATATATATATATATACACACACACACACACACACACACACACACACACACACACACACACACACACACACACACACACACACACACACACACACACACACACACACACACACACACACACACACACACACACAGCAATCAATGCTACAGTAAGTTATTTAAGTAATCATGGTGCAGAAACCAACCAAATTAAAAATCAAACCTGCTCTCATCCAAGTAAACAATCAAGTCAGACACGCTCAAAGATTTTCCCGCTCTCTTCTCTTTTCCCTCCATCTTGCTGCTTGGGATTCTGTGCAGTCCAAGCCAGGATTTAGAGTTCTTGGAGAAGCTGTGGCTCTTGACTCTCCCCTGCAAAGGGCTGGGGGTCTTCAGTAATCCACCGAGAGGGCTGCGGTTCCTTGGGGACAATGTAGCAGGACTGTGCCCTCCTACTCCAAATAGGCTACAGCTCTGAATGCCTATTTTGCCTGGACTTGGAGATCCTAAAAGTGGACTGCTTGTCATATGTGGAATCCCCTGTGTATGTGCAGCAGGGACTCCATTCAACAAATACTTCCAGCCTCCACTGATTGGACTAGCAGAGCCTAAACAATTCTGTGCTGGGCTGACACAGCAAACAGAAACTCCGTCACCTGTTTTCAGACTCTGGTATTGCTCTGTGCTGTTCACTTGTTGATTGTGGGCTTGAGCGCATCCTGCCTTGCTCTGGAGGTGAGCTGGTTTAGACAGCACTGCAAAGAGATACACAGCACAGTTGGCTAATTTATGATTGGAGATGCAGGTCCAGTATAATCCACGAAACATTCAGTTAAGACATGACGTGATCTCAAAGAATAACGAGGGATTTAATAAATAACGCGACTTAAAGTAACAGACTTGCATTTGTTTTTCAGGTTATGTATGTAGGATACAGGACTTGTGAAGAATTTAAGTTTAGAAAGCATTCCTAGTATGTTTAATAACACCCCTAGTGGTGGATATCTTTTGTCGATGTTTATTTATAAGTTTTAAGTCAACGGTATTATTATATAAAATGTCATAACATGTTTAATTGTAGAAGTGTTAAACCATAAAAGCATAACCATTGAATATATTAAACTAAAGGTATAGTGTTGAGCCGCGAGGGAGAGACAGGGACCTTTTGAGATAGGCTTTTCAGATTCGTAAGCGACCATATGGAGATAAGTTTGAAGAGGCCGACTTCAGGAATGTGAAAAGGTGTGAGCCAGTGGGGGAAGGGTACCTGCTGGCCAAAGGAAGATGACCACAGGACAATGGGCCATAGGCCAAGCGTATTGGATTTCAGCCAATCACAAAGTTGATATTGGACTTTTAACTTTCAGGCGGGGACTTTAAAGTATAAGACATTGTTACCGAGGATGGCTCTTCAGTTCTCGTCGCTGGCCATCTTGCAGAAAATCAGGCAGCTGGCCTGTTTGATGGGGGCGCGTTAACTCTGATCCACGGAACATATTCTATCGATAGTGTACTTCAGTTTGTAATTGTATTGTTATTAAATATCTTTTGATTTGATTTTAACTTGGACCAGCTGATTTTTGGCCCTGCTCTGCTGACAAAAGATGCAGCAGTAGGAGACATGCGGCCTTCCTTTGTCTAAGAGAGAGAGTTGAGACCCTTTTTTAACAGACTTCAGCCTACCATGTGGCCCTTTCGCTGGGCTTCTTTTGTTGTCTTCCTCTGCACCAGGTTTAGAGTTTGGTTCGGAGCCACAGACTCTGTCACAAGCGCTGCCACAGCTATACGAACCGCACACCCCACTGCTCACCTCTAAAAGAAAAACAGTGTTACTATTTTAACCATGCATATTATCCCCACACTGCATGACAATGGTTTCCATATACAGTACTTATTTCACACTTTAGTGAGGCTTCTACAGGGTGAAATATTTAAAATACAAAAAAGGTCAATTAATTCAGTGCCAAGATTTGAAGTGGAAAAATCTAAATGTACAATTTAAAAATAAATAAATAAAAAAATTCTAGTTTTGAACTTTAAAGACGTGTTTTGCTGAGTCCTTGGAAACGGCATACACCATTTCTTAAACTTAAGCCATTTTGAGTGTATGATTCAGAGGTCTTGTTCCTCCCGAGCCTTCAACTACTAACAAATATCATACATGCACATGGAAAAAGGACCTCACACTCGCCTTGCTGTTGCTAATCTCTTGGTTGTATTGCTCAAGTGTTTCTTCGGCATGCATACAGACATTCTCTTGCATTTTGTACTTCTTTAAGCACTACGGGTTGTTGCTGTATAGTATTACGCCCTGCGTATTCCTGTATTGTTCTGCCTGTATGGTATGAAATCATGTACAACTGGTATTAAATCTGTTGTTTTTACTATGCATGTTTTATTTATAACAATTATCATCTTCAAGACTGAAGACTACATTTAGTTTAAATTATGAATTAGTCCAAAAGAACACAATGTTCCAGGTAAGGATTACTTTTTGTCCAGAATCAAACATAAAATGGATTACACTGGTTTTGTATTTGATCCAACACGTCCAAGAAGAAGAAAAAACAAGTAGTATGCATGTTGTTTCAGTACTCTTTAAAATCAGTTTGACTGGCATCCTTACTTCACAACAACTTTCACATTGTGTATCTCTTTGTTTTCTTACCTGCTGTGTATGTCCAAACTCATGCAAGATTATCCATAACTTCTATAACAAAGTAAAGCTTTTCTTAATTAAATAAAAAGGTACTTCACCTGTGTGTGAAGCGAGGCAGTCCACCGCAGCACCTTTGACCTTCCGCCTGACAGCCGCTTTTCTGAACTCCTCCGTCTCGGCGCTACATTTCAGAGTCAAACTATTCCTCTTCTTCAGGTCAAACATTGTTAGAAGGACGCTTCAGTTCCACCTTAAGACCGCTGTTTGTTCAGAAGACGGCAAATTGTAACCGGAAAGAGAGAGGGGGAGCGACGCGCCGCTGTGTTCAATATTTCACGTGCTTAATCATCGCATATCTCTACAGCTGTTTGACAAGCCCCGCCTCTCAATTAAATCCCCACGCGCCCTCTGACAAGCCCACCAGGAGGCTCTGACCAATCCGCTGGCGCACAGTCAGTTTTCACATCTATGAAATCAATGAGCCTCTGACGAGACCACAGCAGTTTATTATCACTTTAACCTGATTGAGAACAAATACTGTAATATTTACACATGCTCAATGGCAGTTTATGTTAATATAACTGTTTATTGTATATATACTCTTTTAGGCTACATTACCATCATTACCATTACAAAATGGAACCAAATCCAGAAGTCTCATGAGAACAATGCTGAGAACTAATATCATATTCTGCCGCACAAAATAAGAGCAGCAGATACCTTACATATGGTTAAAACAAATGTTTTAATGAGGGCGCCATTTAGTGTTGATATGGCGACATCTGCTGGCCGTTTTTAATATTACACCAGTTGTGGACTAATGTTAGGTGTGCTGGACAGGTGAGCACAAAGCACCCCATAGAACTTGGCTAGCTAATGATGCGTTCACAGACAAGATGAGGTAACTAAAGTAATTTGTTTCAAAAGACTTCCCTACTAACAATGAGGGAATATAGCTCATGATAATTAATGTAAATATTTTTGCAAGAGCTTATATTATGTTTGGATGACTGAAAAGGATTTGAGTACCAATAAATACATTACATTTACATTACATTACGGTCATTTAGCAGACGCTTTTATCCAAAGCGACTTACAATTCAGTATCTATCTACCCACCGTAGACGCAGCAACGGGAGCAATTTTGGGGTTAAGTGTCTTGCTCAAGGACACATTGACATGAGACTAGTGGAGCAGGAGCCGGGTCACCCCCTGTCACCCCCTGTATATAAATACATACATAAATGTGTAAATACAGGAATAAATAAATGCAAAAATAAATAAATGAAAGAATAAATGAATGGTGAAATAAATTCAAAAATAAATAAAGGTATTAATGAATACAATTATAAATAAATGCTGAAATAAATAAAGTTGAAAGTTGATAATTAATACATGTCCATTCATTTACATATTTCTGTAACATGATGAGGTAGGGAATATTGACACTTATATAGACATGTGTTTACATCAACATTTCTGTATTTATACTTTATTCATACCTCTCTAATTTTTCTTAGTAGCGATTGTTGCCATCATTATATATAGTATAGTCGCAGATTCATTATTCAGCTGTGAAAATGTAAACATGTCAGAAGTGGGATTCGAACCCCTCAGCCATCCTGACTTAACAATGCTTCAGATATTCATTCATCAGAATCTCACTCAGATATATTGTTGTTGAGAGAACCTATATAGAGAAATATTGTTGTGATAGTCCTTGTACAGTTAAATGCACAAACATCACTATACATTAGATTGAATAAGTACCTGTACCTCATCTGTGTCTCGTACATACGTCATGAACCAGGACAGACTTCAACACAAACAGGATATTTCATGTCTATGATACAGTGATCATGGAGGCTACAGTAACTTCTGGACTCTGGTAAGATTGGTGAGCTCTCACACTGCCTGTCGACCAATAAAAGAAATAGAAACCTTTTCAAACATAAGCAAGCACCTGACCACACAGGTCAGATATTAGAGCGACACTTACTTCTGACTTCAACAGTTCAAGAACACATAATGAGAAAGGCCCATTTTGTTACCTTTCCTCTTCTGGGAAACTGGACAAGGAAGCGTGAATACATTGGACAGACAACCCCTCTAGTGTAGATTATCACCTGATAATCAATATTTTAGTAATCAAGTAATCAATAAAATAATAAATTAATATTTGTGTACAAGCATACCCGAGACAGTGCATTTATAATATGTAGCCTTGCTGGTCTTTCAGAAGGACTGGATGAGCACAAAACACGCCAAAGAATATGGCAAGATGATGTAGCTAAAGTCTTCTGTTTCAAAAGAATTCCCTACTAACAATGAGGGAATATAGCTAATGACAATTAACGTAAATATTTTGAATGGAGACCATTTTGCAACAGCATATATCGTGTTAGAATGACTGAAAAGGATTTGAGTACCAATAAATAAATGTGTAAATACAGGAATAAATATAACAAAAATAAATAAATGAAAGAATAAATGAATACATGTCATTTGCATATTTCTGTAAGATAATGAGGTAGGAAATATTGACATGTGATTATATCAAGCTTCCTGTATTTATACTTTATTCCTCCCTTTGTCATTTTTATTGGTAGGTTACCATGGCTCGATAATATAGTCACAGAATCATCATTCAACTGTGAAAATGTATGACCATCAGAAGTGGGATTCGAACCCACGCCTCCAGGGGAGAGTGCGACCTGAACGCAGCGCCTTAGACCGCTCGGCCATCCTGTCTTGTCTAAACGCTTTAACAGTCATTGATCAAAATGTCACTCAGATAGACAGCGCAGCATCTGAAGAGAGTGTGTGACAGTTCAAGTTTTCGTTGGAAAGTTAATTATAATACATTGGCGCTGCTCTTGACGCCTCTTGCACTAGCAGATGTTCACCACTAGATGACAGTCATGTATTTACATCATGATCATCATTTGTTATACATGTTATACAGCATAGCAATGCGTGTTTTGCATTCATTTTTTGCTCAACAGTTCCTCACATAAGAAAGCCTCTCATTAATCATGAACTCATTAATGTTGCCCTATAATTTAGCCTTCAGCTTTAATATAATATGATATAATAAACTTACTTCAGCAACAGGGAGGAAAGGGAGAGAGAGAGAGAGAGAGAGAGAGAGAGAGAGAGAGAGAGAGAGAGAGAGAGAGAGAGAGAGAGAGAGAGAGAGAGCGCTAGGCTGTGTGAGATAAAGCAGCTCGGCTCAGGCAGCAGACGGCGGCCCGAGCCTCCGATCCCATCTACCGTTATCTCCCCCCCTCCCAACCCCCTTCATTTCCATTCTTCCTCTTCCTGTTCGGCTCACTCCTCTCCTTTCCGTAGCTGGCTCGGAGAAATGTCCGCCAGACCAGGATTCTACCGGCAGGAGCTGAACAAGACTGTGTGGGAGGTTCCGGAGCGGTACCAGAACCTGACGCCGGTGGGCTCCGGAGCCTATGGCTCGGTGTGGTGAGTGAGTGTGTGTGTGTATGTGCAGGGCGGGCGGAGGGGCGAGGCTGCTCAGCCACAACATTGGCCGTACCTCGGTCATGATGCATCAGCATAGCGATGCGTATGTGTCGGAGAGATGAAGCAGCTTGTGGAAACTGATTGTTTGTAGTTTCATTGTTGAACCAATTTTATTACCAGGGTATTATTATTATTATTATTATTGTTAGTGTTATTATTATCCCATTTCCTTTGCCGCTTCGGTATCAACGTTCTAGAAAAACATAAAATAATAGTATTATTTCTGTGTTTCAATATGCAAATTAATATGATTTATTTATGTGTAGCATACTGCTGTCAGACATATGACACACACACACACACACACACACACACACACACACACACACACACACACACACACACACACACACACACACACACACACACCTCTAAATAAGAGGGGCAACCCTGCAGAGGCTGCTGTCCTGGGACTCTAAAGATGCATGCCACATCTGGAAAGGGAAAACCTGGGCCCAGCTGCTCTCAGTGCATAAACGCGATACAGTCTGACACCTTGAAGCCTTACAGCAGGTGCATCATGCATGCATGCATGCATCCTCATTTCGCATATCAAACACATGTCTCCTCTCTGCATGACACTGTGTGTGTGTGTGGATGCAGATATTTCCACTCTTGCAACATGCAGCGGCTTCGATTTTGAAGCCAATTTCGTGTCAGCTGGTGGGTTTCTCGTTGCCATGGCGATGTGTCATGATGATAACCTCCTCCTGACAGTCAATATTAATTAAGCCGTAACAGCAGCAGACGGACGGTTACCTATAAGGAAATGTGGAGCCAACAGTTTGGGTGGCTGATCCGAGTGGGATCATCACATTTTCAGAACATGAATAAGATGTTTGGATGTTGGCAGCTCCCTGACGGCAGCGAGATGTAACTGAAGCGGTCTGAAAGTCTTTGAAGGAGAACCGATTGAGACACAACCAAACAATTTATGAGACGCTTTGTAGATGACGAAGAATCCTTCTGGAATTAAATGCTCTACCCCAATGTGGAAACTGGTTAAAAGCGTTGTCCTGTCACCTGTGCAGTAAATTCAGTCTTTCAATATGCCCAATTGAGCCTTTTTCAGATTATGAGAAAAAGAAAAAAAATGTGGGCCAGCTTTGCCACGCTGTATGAAGTCCAAATCCTGTGATGCTTTGTATCAGGAGGATGAGAGAAAAGATTTAATGTTGGCGAGTCCAAATTTCTCCAGATGGAGCACTCTGTACTGTTTAGGAGACACTCTGATATAGGTTGTAAAGTTTAGATTAGATTTTTTTTGGCCTTCCTCTGTGTATAGTAAAGAAGCATCGCTAACTGACACTGAACATTTTGAGATGAATAAACTGCATCTTATTCTCACTTTGGCAGGACAGGATTGCTCTACTTCCTCCTTCCTGGGATCATTTATTTTAGGATTTAGTGATAGTCAGATCACAAACACTACAGCAGGGGCAAGACCTGAAGCTTACATGCTGGCCTGTTCAGTCCGAACCTCTCATTGCCTTCGGCTGCATCCTCAGAAAAGAGCTTATATCCTCACAGCTGACTTCCTGTCAAGTCAGATGTTAATTAAGACACTTTCTGAATGTGCTTGTCCGCTGGGGCCCCACTTTACGATTCAGGCCCTCGCAGGAGTATTTTGTGCGTAAACATCTTGCCGATATTGCAGCTTCAAAGCTCAGAATAGCACAGAACTAAAAAAATAGAAAAGTAGAGAGCCGGGTGACGAATTTGGTTTCAGCTGTTTCATTCGCCCTCAGGAAGATTATTTGCACGTGGGCATTTTTTGGAGAAATTAACTGCCAAGGTTGAGGTTTGATTCCCATTTAGGACTCCCGTGCTACGAAGGTGTGTGCAGCGTTATCAAAGCATCCATTCGATGGAACATGAAGCTGTGTCTTTGGTGACGAAATAGAATAAGCAATGTGACATTTGCTATTCGGGAACTTTTCTGATTTCATAATCATGAATTAGACTGCTCTAAAGCTTTGGTGTCTGGAAGCTGTGTCCTGCAACACAGGAAGTGATGCGTTCTCTATGTGTCTGGTGTCTTTGGAATCATCATCAAATGGTAGACGCAGATGAGAAGGTGATTTTCTCCTCCTGTTTTAAGCCATCACACAGACAGCATGTGTATGATGATCACTGGTGAAATGCCTCCATCTTACTGAAACTCTTTCTCAAATTATATGCACGCACACAAAGGGCATTCCTCCACACACACACCACCCGGCTGCATTGCCCTGCATTGTTAATGTCGATCTCCAGCCTTTGTCAGGAACTTTTCTTAAGCCCGAGGGTCGGCTGGGGGATGGGGGGGGGTTCAGAACACGACATATGTATGCATGTGTCGTTATGGGGGGGGGTTAGGATCATCCCACAGTCTACCTCTTGATATGCACAGTGAAAACGACCCTCATCATTTATCTCCCGGTGAACCCTCTTGAGGCCGCGGGCCTGAGGTCAAGGATCCGACAAGCTCATACAATCCATTATAGCTAAAGATGAAGAATTTACTCCCTAGTTGCCCGTGGGAGACGGGGAACCGAAAGACGTCGTAGAGTTTAGAAAGAGGACAGCACAGCAGGTGTAAGGGAGTATATTAGCTAGTAAGGTTTTAGAGCTGCAAAGCGCAGACACTAGAGAGAGGAGTCAGAAATGCAAAGCCTGTTTAATAATTTAACGCGCAGTGCCTCTTGATTTTTTTTTTTTTAGTCATGAGACAAAAAGTTTGGAGGACTGAACACTGTGATCTCCCCAGCCTAATCCAGACTCATTGTCTTCTCAGTTTTCCACCGTCAAACCCTAATCCCATCCCAAATATTCTCTTTTCTGCTTCTGGAGACTAAAAAGTGGGCCAATTTTGGACCGATCGAGAACAAGGCTGCTTTTATCTCATGTCGCCAAATGTAACATCTGTTCAGTAAACCAGAACTTTGGCACGCAGCCTCTCATATGGATACCTGTGAATAAAACACGACTGCTTCATTTTGTCCTGACAAAACTACCATGCCTGTGCTTGTCAGATTGTCGCAGAAAACTAGATTGAGTTTGTGATTTGTTGCTGATCTTGTTTTGGTCGATGGTCCTCTCTATAGACACAGATTCATGCTGGGTATAATGATAGAGTATATGCATGTGATAGAGGGGGTAAGTGTGTGTGTGTGTGTGTGTGTGTGTGTGTGTGTGTGTGTGTGTGTGTGTGTGTATACTTGGCGGCATAGGGCTTCAAGAAATTATTTCACATTTTGGGAAATACGATAAATAGCTTTCTTGCAGATAGTTCATTGAAATGATTGACACCACTCTCATGTCTGTCCATTCAGGATAAAGTAGACAGTTAGCATGATTTAGGACAATGACAGAACATGGGGGGGAAACAGGTCGCCAAGTTCCGTAACAAAATATCAGGAAGTCACATCGCATCTGGCCAAGAAATAGTCTCCCACGTAAACCCACAAATTGTAATTTTTAAATATATTTTGTATATGAATTAAACACACAAGATATAATTAGTGAGCTTTAGAGGTGCTGATTGGACAGAGCAATAGCTGCTCCCTTATTTTACAGTTATGCTAAACTAAGCTAACAAGCTGCTGGCCCGTAGCTTAATATTCAGCATACAGATATATAAGATGTATCTTGTCTTGGCTCCTGGAAAAATGGTAATGCATCAAATTGGATGTAAGAAAACCAACCCTGTGGACAATAATCTATAGAATAAATTATAATTTCTTCTTTACGTGCAAGAGTCAATACCCTCCCCCCATTTAAATAGATGCAACCATGTAAACTGTTGCATGAAAACTGTTTTTCCTCTAAGGATGAAACATGTACTTGAATAATCTCACATTGGATATTAGCTACCCCTTCCCCCTCTTCCTTTCTGAAACTGTCAGTGCGTTAAGAGCTTGGATACAACCCGCCAACAAAAAAACAAAAGCAGAGACAAAAGAAGATGAGAGAAATCGATGCCTTGGCTGGGCCGTGTGCGCTGACAGCATTGCAGGCAGACCCATGTATGGAAGGTGGCAGGGAGGAAGGTATGTGTGAGGCAGAGAGGCCTGGTTCATGTCAGAGATGGAGGAGACCGGCTGCCTTCCTGGCTTTAGCCCGGCGGGGACATCCGGACCGGCAGCAGGGGATCGTAAGACACATGGATGCACACAACCGTGCAAGAGTTACTCATGCATGTAAGCATTATAGGTCACCATGAAACGATACTGTAATATTTACAGGGAGTTTCATACTGGGGAAGAAAGAAAAAAAAACAGGAGACATGCATCATTAGGTGGGCACTGTCTAACGAAGACCACATCCTGTTCCTGCTGTGAACTGAATGTTTTTGCAGGTTTTCAGGAATAAAAGAAATTGAAGGTTAGGTTGTTGGCTTCTTTCTAGCAGCACTGTCACTGAGCAGCACTTAAAGAGTAATCCACTGCTGAAGAGTCAGTAATCACACTCACAATAGAATAAAAGTGCTGTGCAGCAAGACAAGGTGGGTTGTGACTGAGCAGTTGTGGCTTACAGGTTATATTGCATTTTAATATACAGTGTCACTGTCTCCACAGCCCGCCCTAAACTAAAAATGACAGCTGAATACTACAAGTATTTTGCTGCAGGTTTTTCTGCAAAAAGCTGTCAAACGAGGTAATCAAGGGATGATCTGGTGGGTTTGGTCTTTTAAAAAGTACACCTCATTACTGAGGAATTCCTGAAGTGGCCCTCACATGTTCAGATGAACTTCAAGTGAAAGAAGTAGAGGATTTTCCCTTTAAGTGATCCAAAAATCAGTCAGATAAACTATTGGTATAGTCCAAATAATAGAGTTTATACCCGTGCATTGAGTCAGTTCTACATATAAATGTACAGTATGAATCTTCTTTTCAATGTGTTCTCTCACTCCATCCACTTTTTCCAGTCAGTGTTTCACTTCTTGTTCTGTTTCTTCATAGCTGCGCAGCATTTCACAATTCTCCCCCATGTTTCCTTCCTGTTTGGCTGTTTGTCTGTTGGCTGTATTATTATACTACTGAGAGTGTTGAAAAGCCGGCAGGAGTGAAAAGACATTGGCACCACAAAGGCAGCGGCATCAGAAGCAGCAGGGCTCAGCGTTCGATGTGTGGAAAGACATTTACATTTCAAAAGAGGCAGATGAAATAAAACCACCGCACTTTTACAATATCTGACATCCGCATCTCTCTTGTTCCACCACATCCTCTTTCACCATCTCCCTCTCTTTCTGCATTAGTCAGTCTGTCTGTCTCTTTCCCCTCAATCATTTATCACTAATATATACTCTCAGGATCATCAGCTGACACCAGGTTTGAAGAATAGTTTGGCATTTTGGGGAATGATAGGGAATAAAGACTGGGGGAAACAACTGGCCTAAAGCTCTAAAGCTCACAAATTAACACATTATATTTAATTTGTTTAGTTTCTGCAGAAAATTAACGACGTTAACAATGACGTTGTTGGTTTTTTATCTGTTTTTTTTAACTGTCCCCTGGCTGTAGCTTTACAATTACCATACAGACTTGTGTATGCGTGGTGTCAATCTTATGATCTAACTCTTTATTTCTCCCCGTTTTCTCTCTCTCCAGCTCGGCGTATGATGTCGTCTCGCGGCAGAAGGTTGCGGTGAAGAAGCTGTCCAGGCCTTTTCAGTCCCTGATCCACAGCCGCCGCTCGTACCGGGAACTCAGGCTGCTCAAGCACATGAAACACGAGAACGTTAGTGCTCCTCGTGAAAATACCCAGAGGCGGGCAGATGTGGCGCTCTGCATGTTTCCACTCTGTTATTGATCAGCTCTGTCTCTGTCTCCGCAGGTAATAGGACTGCTGGACGTCTTCACACCTGCTGCAGCGTTAGAGGACTTCAACGAACTGTAAGTCTTTTGTCCCTTCATGTTTACTGCGAGCCATGCAGCTGTCCACCTTTCACCAAAAATGCAACGTTATTAGAGGGCAGGGTGGGGCGGTGGTGGAGGCGATCCTTGGGGATTATTGGCTTGTAGCGATGTCTTACGGTTACCATGGCAGCATCACTGTGTTCTCCTCTACTGACACCTCCCCCCCCCCCCCCCCCCCCCCCCTTCACTCTCTCAACTCTCCCCGTTTCCAGCTACCTGGTGACTAACCTGATGGGCGCAGACCTCAACAACATCGTTAAATTCCAGAGGTTGTCAGACGAGCATGTGCAGTTCTTAATTTACCAGCTTCTACGCGGCCTCAAGGTAATTCGCAGCATCGTGATACACCCGCTGTATGCCATGCATGCATGATATATGAGTTAGCATGCAAATAGTGCACCAGTGATTCTCAACCGCTTTTGTCTGATGTACCACACAGCCTTGACAGAAGAGGTACCCCTCCATGGACTCTCCCTGTCATGTTTCAATAAATTGCTTTTAAACTGTATGTTGTGGATATTATTACAATATATATTTTCTTTATTGAATTGTCAATGTGTAGGTAATCTCTAGATATAGATATCTGCATAGGAATGCAGAATCTGTAGGTAACAGGACGAGAGTTTTGGCATTGGAGGCGCTCTGATTTCTGATTGTAGTCCGAGTAGTATTGATCAATCACATCTGAGCATGCTTTAGCCGTATTCAGGCAAACAGTCCATCTGGAGAGCAAAAGAGGCAGAACGCATTGGCCGAAATTTTATTGGTTCAAAATTAGCTGTAAATTCGCTACTTATGAATCAATCTGGTCTCTCAACTCCAACTCTATTCTCACATCCCAAGTTGAGATGCAAGACAAGGAATTCTTGTTCTGGATATTTTTTAACACAAAATCTGCTGGCTACGCCGGAACCGCAGAAATATTATCTGTTGCCCCCAGAGGCTAAATCATTGTCAGACCGATAGCAGATGGATTGCGAGATTGATGTTTACGTTGCTATAAGTTTGCCATCTGTCTCCTAATTTGCAAAACATGTATCCATTACTTTAAGCTAACTGTCTAGACTTCTCTGCTCTCTTGCTTACTAGTTTTCAGACGCTGTCAATCGCAGCAATGTTTATGTGTTACAGCAGACTCTATATCAAATCGTAATTTCTATTTTTTTAAATATTTGTTGAGCTACAATTTTTCCATGTACAGTATCCCTTAGCAAGTGCTGGTTGAGAATCACTGTGGTATACAATGCTTACAGTGAGTGCCGCCTGTCAGCAGCCTTTCTGTCAAAATTTGGACACCCCAGTCTACGTTGCACCAACACTTGCTATATTTATAGTGAGTTTGACATTCTGTTATTCTTTGTGGATTCTGTCTAAAGCTTGCATGTTCACACTGAATCACTCCAGCAGCCGGCAGGGCCGCCTGTTCGGCCTTCACGGTTACCATGGGACAGACAAAAGCAGTCTCCCTTTAGGCCGGGGCTAATGTGGTGAACTGCACTGTTGACCCCTGTCTCCCTTTATGTCCCCTCTCTCCTCTCTCCTCCCCCATCCTCCTGCTACACCCCTCCGCCTGTCGAACAGTACATCCATTCAGCGGGATTGATTCACAGAGTGAGTGCCTTCTCTTTGCCCTTCTTGTCGTGTTTGACCATAAAGTTTAAAAAAAAAAAAAAACATAACAGCACTCGCTTGGTTTCAAATAAAAAGAAACATACAGCTTTCCCCTTGTATCCCCCTAACGTAGCTATGAGGTTGGAAAAATCTTGTTCCAGCTCTTACTTGAGTTTACACTGAACTGTTTTAGACAGCTGAAACATGTATTGAACTGGAAATATTCTTGAGGCCTTATGGGTATTTTAAGTTACGCAGGTTTGGCAATTTTAGCAACAATGTTTGGCAGTACAGCATGCTTGTGAATGGGTTGAACCATGCATTTAAGTCCATAAAGAATATTGTAGCCTTTATTAAGATAGTAATGATAAACAACTGTGTTTGAATTGTAAATGCAAAAGTAAGGTTGTAGAAGAGCATTTGACGTTGAAACTTTTACCCTGATTGTTAAAGTTTGGTGGAATCCAGTTGCCTGGACAGAGGGAGTGAATATTTGCTATTTGGACACAAGTAGAAAGGTCAATCACATACACGACTCAAAATACATTGTGCAGCGACATCAAAAAAAGTACAGCAATTTCATAAATTAATCACTGTATTTTTGTTTGGTGTTTTGTTAAGATGAATCTGTATGAGTGTTCTCTGTGTAAATGTAGTTAAAATTGCCAAAAATAGATTCCAAACAGAAGCTGAAGGGTTTAAGCTGTTTTTATATTAACATCCAACCCTCTCTCTGCAGACACATCCTCCTTTGAATCATGTTTCTGTCCTTCTTTTGTCTGCTCTACTATCTTTCCCAGGACCTCAAGCCAAGTAATGTGGCAGTAAATGAGGACTGCGAGCTGAGGGTAAGACTGATCTTCAGTTTAAACCTGCGAATCCTTCACCCCAATCTATGAACTCCATAAGCTAAAAAACTCTTCCTGTCCTGCAGATCCTTGACTTCGGATTGGCCAGACAGACAGACGACGAGATGACAGGGTATGTGGCGACTCGCTGGTATCGAGCGCCGGAGATCATGCTAAACTGGATGCACTACAATCAGAATGGTAAAATGCCACCAGACATTTAATGAGCTTTTTTTTTTCAAACGCAAATTCAGTTAAAAAATGAAACCTCTGCTGTTTCTGTTCCAGTTGATATTTGGTCCGTGGGATGTATTATGGGAGAGCTGCTGAAGGGAAAAGTCCTTTTTCCTGGCACTGACTGTATCCTTTATCAGCATTTCGAAAGGCCCACTGCAATTTGCAGCTTGTTTTCCCCTCTTAGCATCAACCTTCCATTACCTCTTTAATGTGCCCTGTGGACGCAGACCTCTTGTGGATTTGCATTACAATCCCGGGCCTTTTGGAAGGGGAGGTGTGTCGACTGAGAGAAATGGGGAATGAATGGGAGCGACCACAAAAGGCTGAATTATCTAAGTTGTTGTATTCGGTGTCTTAAGAGCAGAGCTAAAACAAGTTTGATTTACTGATCTTTGTGGGTTGTGGGACGCTGACTAGAAAAGAACACTCAGTAAAGCTCAGCAAGTAGAGTTTCTGCATTTTTCTAAGAGACAAGATAATATGAAGGGTCAAGTCCTCACTGCCCTTAACCCCTACTGCACTAAGATATTGACCAGCTGAAGAGAATCATGGAGGTGGTTGGGACTCCGACGCCCGACCTGTTAAAGAAGATCTGCTCTGAACATGTGAGAGATGGAAGAATGAATTGAGGGGCGGTTGGGAAAAATAAATAATGTTGTAATATTGCTTCCACCGACGCAGGCAACCTGCTCTGATTGATTAATCACTCCATTGACAAGGCTGTTGATTGAGTAGTCAATATGTGTGAGTGTTGGGGTGATTGATCACTAACAAATCATCCACATTGTCACAAGAGTTGAACGCTGGTCTCTATTTGCAGGCACAGAAGTACATCCAATCTTTGCCCTTCATGCCCCAGCAGGACCTGGAGAAGATCTTTAGAGGAGCAAATCCACTGGGTGAGCGATGCACCACGGATTGTATTATCAACTTCTTAAATTCAATTGAAAGGCTTCGAGAGGCTCAAGTTGTTCTCTGCATATCGCAAATGAGTAATTCAGTTATACGGGTTTGGCCCTTTGGGTCTCTAACCTCTCCTGTCTGTTTCTGTCTCTTGTTAGCTGTCGATCTACTGAAGCGAATGCTGGTTTTGGACTGTGATGGGAGGATCTCGGCCAGCGAGGCTCTGTCCCACCCTTACTTCTCACAGTACCACGATCCAGACGACGAGCCAGAGGCCCCGCCTTACGACCAAACGCTGGAGAGTAAAG
Organism: Cebidichthys violaceus; assembly: GCF_023349555.1. Lineage (NCBI taxonomy): Eukaryota > Metazoa > Chordata > Actinopteri > Perciformes > Stichaeidae > Cebidichthys > Cebidichthys violaceus. The sequence continues at coordinate 3,426,938 of NW_027176384.1, forward strand.
ACCGAACTCTAGAAGAATGGAAAGGTGATATATGATTTAAAACAGTGTATAGAGCAATGAAACGCTTATTTCCACAGTTGTCCTTGATCAATCCGGTCTCACTCCCAACTCAGACCGACGCTTGGTCAGTGCCCCTCAACGTCCGACGCACCAGGCTTTCAACTAACTCTAATGGAAACCCTTTGTTATTAGACAGTCAGAGAAACTTCCGTAGTTTAAAGAGTGAGGTAGTCCACACAGGGTGGGTGATGGGGGAAGCGGATGGGTCGAACAAACACGGGACCTTTTGTCCAGGAGACCGCCGTCCGTGTCCTGCGCGAAACTAAAAGTAAACGCTGACATGTTGTCACGAGAGTCGTTATAGTCACATGAATCGTTAGTCACTCGATAATCATGAGATTGAGTTGAGTTAACCACATTCTTTTTCTAAACCTAAGTGGTTAATTTGAAAAGACACTATGCATGTAATGAGTGGAAACTGACACGCTGTCCCTGCCATGTCCAAAACTGACAATAGAGGGGTACCTACATCATCATAGTTTGAAGCTTAGGGGTAATGACCAAGCGTCTGTATTTGCGGTTAGGAGTAAGAATGTGTTGCCTTGTTTCCAGCTTACAAATGGCAATTTAAAATGTACACATATGGTCTACTTTTCAATTTCTTTCAAACAAATGCACTCACTTTGCTTTATTAGCAATTTTAGAAGGGCAGTTTTTGATTTGCAGAGGAGGAAGTTGCACAAATTGACGCCACAGATCCATAGTGAGCTTCGAGCGGCAGAGCTTTTGCTGATTATAAGCTTGCATGGCTGTTGCAAGAATGCGTACTACACCACCAAAGTAATATTTGAGATATTTAAAGATGCCATTTCTAACATCATGAATATGATTACGTTTTGTTTCTGCAGGGAGTTTTACGGTTTGTGAAATGGCTCAGAGCTGATGTGATTCATGGTGGATATTTTCTGCATGCCTTGCATTCTTTTTTTGAGTTTCTTTGATAGACCAGTGTACCAAGCTGAACAAGCACGATTATAAAGGCACCGAATCAAAGCTTGCACCAGAGGACTCTTGGTTTACATATGAAAGTATCCTGTGTTATGACAATGAAACTTGAAGGAAGTGTTATATGCCTTTAAACAAATCGTAAACAGAACTCCTAACATGATTTCTTTCGCTTTATTTCTCTTTCATGTGTGTGCTTAGAGTTGGTATTTGAAGAGGTGAACTGCGTCAAAGCATCCGGCAGCAAGACCGATAGCCTTCAGGTGGAGCAATAAGCCTCTTTCAGCTCTGCCTCAACCCTTACCCTGTATAAGGACCAAGTACTCAATGATTGGAAGAAGGAAGAAAACTCTGCATTCCCTCTGCTCAACGTGACTGTGTTTGATTGCCTGTCACGGGTTTCTTTGAGCAGCGGGGCAGGACGGTTTCCACGGGATCAGATGCACACATTGCAACTTACAGGGAGCATTTTAGAATCTGATAGAAGGAGCTTCCCAGTCCAGAAAGTTGCTTCCTCTTATGTTTCCGCTCAGTGAGGGTAAAATGAGGAACCATTCAACGCCAGGGATCGCAGAGGGCGTGATGATTCATATGGGGAAGCAACTTCACGGAACTGAACTGTGTTTACAGACCGGTAGAAAGATATCGAAGGAAGAAAAAAAAAAAAAAAAACGCACACTAGGATTTCCAAAGCAACAACAACATCTGGTCCCTCGTCATGACAAATGCCATAAGCAGTCAGTGCTGTCATATATGGAATTCATGTTTAAAGGCTTGCGGCGATGCCACGTCATGTCACAAGAGCAGCTTAGCATTTAGCCTGCTTACTACTGCATGATTTTTGTGCATTTTATTACTACAAAATGTTACTGGTATTGTATTATATAACTATTAAGACTGCTTATTGCATATGCCACACTGCTATAAATGCAGCCCGAGGGTCAGAGAGAGGCATTACCAGGAAATGTGACCAACTTTCAATCTGTTATATCTTTATATTAAAAGTGCTGTAAAAAGCAAAAGCAAAGAAAAAACGAAGGTTCTTCCTCAGATGAGAGTCATCCTCTACTGCTTACAGAGTAGTAAATACCAACTGTGCTATTAATTACCAAAATAATTAATACATGCCAAAGCTGGAGCAGCATGACTGTGTTGCAGGTCTGTGTTTACAGTGCGACCTTGCTTGTCATATACAGTTTCAGCGGATTGCTGATATCTGGTCACCTGTTGGCTTTGGCATCGCCCCATCAGGTTTCCATAGTTCTCTATTGTGTCTTTTACAGCCCCGGTTTGTGTTTACGATAATAAAGGTTTACAGGCATTTTGTAAGCTCTTGAAATCATGGTGGATATTAATGCATCACCCAGCTCCATGCAAGTAATGACTGGTCAAACACTCCCATAAAGCCTCCCATGTTTCCTCATCTTCTTTTTTGTTTTCATGATGCTTGAGTGTTAATAATGAAACGATGCAGGATGTGCACATTCATTAGTGACCGTAGTATAAAAGCACTGGGGATGTTCTTTACCTCACTTGTGGGTATTTCAGTAACAGTAAACTTTGTAGCTTATTGCAACATTTGGACACCCTCACAATGTAACATTTGTATAAGCAGCATGAGCTCAATGCATATTCAGATTATCGCAACGAATGACTGGCTTCCTCACTGACATTGTGTCACTCATCTTGCAGAAGACTGGAGTTTCAATTCGAACACACGTTTTTAGGAATAATCTGCTTGTGTTAACCCACAGTGTGCAGAGCCAACAGGTTCTTAACGCTGAAGGTCAGGGAAAATGTCAAGTGGAAAATGAGGACAACGCTGATGTTATGAAATATAGAACGGAATAAAAATATATGAAAAAATACAGTGTTAGTTAGTTAGTTAGCTAAAGAGCTACAAGCTAGCTTTGATTGTAACCTATGCTAGCTAAAATACTAGCATACTAGTATAACTACTGTATGGTGGCAATCAAGCCCATCTGAGGTTTTATTTCGCTGCAGTTATGAGATGAACAACGGAATAAGAAGAAACCCTGGCTAACTAGCCTAGCTAGCATGGTTAGCCAAGCTAGGTTAAGATCAATTGTATTTTATAAGTTTTGTGTGTTCCTTCATGCAAGTTAAAATGTGGTTGGCTTGTCCCACTCAAGTCTAACCAAACCAATGAGATTATTTCTGCCTAAAAGAAACATTAGTACAACTAAAATATACATTTTGTAGAACACAAGAAAGGAAACCCACTCTTAGCTATTTTTTCCCTGTAATGGTTGTCACTGGGGAGCTACAAGTAGCCTTATGTGCCAGTCGTCCATTAACCTGGATGCAAAATATTGAATTTACAGTTCAAGTGAATCAAACCAGTCAATCTCAGTCACGTCAGCGTGTTAGAGCTCTGAATGTTAAAGTGTTATGTGCTTATGTGGATGTTGTACATGGGGTGGATTTGAATAGCAAACTGCATATCGAATGTATACGTATATGTATGTTACAAATTAGGTGTGTCTTTTGAATACATGGTGGCATGTGATTTAACGGTAGCCATGAGTTTCAAATCATTAAACTGAATGTCAACTGTCAATTTTAAATCATTCAGATTATTTTCTCATTCATCATCAACAGGTAACATGACTTGGCAAGTCTTCAACAGAATAAACAACATCTGTTCTGGTAACTCTGTTTGTCAGTACGTTTCTTGTCTCATACATTCTCTGCAACATTAAGTTGTTTTGATGTACAACATGGACTAAAGTTGTGACACCTCCGTCCACATAGGCCTACTTTTGGGATGGAAATTGTTTTTTAGCATTGACTTCCTTGTTCCAATTAAGGAAATTATGTCAAGTGTGAATTGCGTGTTTCCACCTTTATGGCAACAGTTTGGGAGAGTCCCTTTCCTGTTGCCTGAAGCAAGTTTCATTAACAGTTATTCCAGTCTGTTGAGGATGAACATGACTGCCCTTCTCAGAGCCCTGACCTCAACCCCAACCAACACCTATGGGATGAATTGGAACGGCAACTGCGAACCAGGCCAACGGTCAGCCAGGCTCCAAAAACTTGTAGATAAGCCTTCTTAGAAAAGTGGAGGCTGTTGTAGCAGCATATTGTTATCCATGGCTTTGGGGTGACATATGGGGTGACATATGGACACATACAGTCAGTTGTCTCAAATATAGAATAGAATAGAATAGTATAGTATAGTACAGTTAACTCTAGTTAACTCTAGTTAACTCTAGTTAATAGTATAGTATAGTAAATAGTACATAAAAGACTAGAATACTATAGTCTAGAACAGTATGGTATAGTATAATACGGTATATAGTAAAGAACAGCATAGTATAGAATAATATAGTATAGTAGTACAGAAAAGAATGGAAAAATATAGTCTATACCAGGGGTCACTAATAAGCGGACCCCGGTCCGGATCCGGACCCAGACGCCGTTGTATCCGGACCCTGGACCTAAAACCGGTAGATAATTGAGAATTATTACATTTTGACGGAGCCCCTATATTTTAACCGGCGCAGCTTTTCTAGCCTTTGCGGCTCTCGGTCAGTGGTCCAGGAAACAAACCGACCAATTCATGCGTTGTAAATCACATCACGTGATGCAGCTCAGTCAATCAAATATGGGTATTCTGACACGTTTCCCGACTCGAGTGAGATGTACACACACGGGGCTGAGAGAGGAAAGAGAACGAAGGGCAGGTGAATAATTACGTGAGTCAGAGAAGTTGTTTCTCATGACGTTCTCCGAAAAGAGAAAAGTGGTCAGAGAGACCAGAGTCTTTAACCAAGAAAGAACAGACTCTTATAGGTTAATTCTTCCCACGGACAGTTTAAAACCAGTGTGTCTCATATGTTCAGAGATTGTTCAGCGATTTTGAAGGGCTTTCATTTTGAAATGTTACATCAGAATGTCCTGGTTCTCTCTGAGTGAAACCTTGAGGTGGTCTGCTATCAACCTGAGGTGAAATGATTTCGTAACTATGCACCATTTCCTCTTAAGATGCTTTTACATGTTTTGAAAGTTTTCAGTTATGTCAGTTATTCTTTAATCCAGCCTTTATTTTACTTGTAATGAGAAGAACATTTATTCATGTATTTCTATGTATTATTTATAATCCATCCAGTTCAATTTGAAAACTGAGAATAATAATTGTTGAAATATAATTGATGTGTACTTTCTTTATTTGATTTAACAGTTGTTGACTACACAGAGACGTTACTACTACTAGACTTCTTGAATATATATATATATATATATATATATATATATATATATATATATATATACATATACATATATATATATATATACGTATATACATGTATTTATATATATACATATATATATATATATACATATATATATATATATATATATATATATATATATACGTATATATAGCGCAAGTTAGATATTATTGTAATTTTCCGGACCTTTGCGCAAGGAGATTTTCTCAATCTGGACCTTTTGGAATTTTAATTGAATACCCCTGGTCTATACCATAGTCCAGTCAGTATGGGAAAGCATAATACAGTAATAGAGTACAGCATTGGATAATCTATAATACAATAGTATACTATAGTATATCACAGCATAGCATATAGTCTAGAATAGTATAGTAAAGTTCAGTATAGAATAGCATAGCATAGCAGCGAATGAGATTAGTATAGCACAGAATAATGTAGTAAAGATTAGTATGGAATATAGTTGTGTAATGTAGAATAGCATAGTATATATATATATATATATATATATATATATATATATATATATATATATATATATATATATATAGTATAGAATATAATCATATATTATAGTATAGCATGGCAAAATATAATATATAGTATAGTATAGTGCCGTCAAGTAGTAATATTGCCACGACACCACAGGAAATAAAAACAACGTGATTATAATCAATCTAATCAATACATTTTAACAGATTATTAAGCAATCTGGACGCATTTTTAATGGCATTCTATGATGATCAGTAATGCAAAGTTACAGACTAGTTTGCCATCTCTGCCTGCATGTCATTCTAGGGATATTACAGGAGTATTATACGGTAGCCCTATAACGTGAACCTTAGGGTGAGCAGATGTTTTGTGGCTTTCCTCCCCACATTGTAGACACACCCATATACTGCCCTGGCGACCAGGAGCCATGACTAACAATGTGTGTGTGTGTGTGTGTGTGTGTGAGTGTGAGTGTGAGTGTGAGTGTGTGTGTGTGTGTGTGTGTGTGTGTGTGTGTGTGTGTGTGTGTGTGTGTGTGAGTGTGAGTGTGAGTGTGTGTGTGTGTGTGTGTGTGTGTGTGTGTGTGTGTGTGTGTTAGGGGGTGGCTACCACGCAAAGCGCTCAAGGGGTCCGCTGGAGGAATTTGCGCCGCACTAAAGTCTTCTCTGCGGGACGGACAGCGAGTCTTGGTGGTTTGGACATAAATAAAATAAAAACCTCAGTTTGTTTACATGAGCGGACCCACATCCTGACCTCAGCCTCGTCTAGTCGCTGCGGTATGTCTGTGCTGGCCAGGACGGGATACTACCGACAGGAGGTAAACAGAACCGCGTGGGAGGTTCCCGAGAGGTACCGGGACCTGAAGCAGGTCGGAACAGGAGCCTATGGGACGGTGTGGTAAGTGAGACATCTGTTTTACCGATCAGAGTCTTGGTTGAATTTTGATGTCAGCTGATTGAGCGTAGGGTTTATGCCATGTCGGACTATTCAATGAATTTACCAAATGCACTCTCATTCAAAAACACCTCATTTTGTATTTTCTGTTTTTTTGTATTCAGCATATACATTAGCGGCTCTGTCTAAGTATTTATTATAGTAGTATTTTAAGTATTATATGTAAAGAAATCAACAGGAACTGACCCTCTTCCCATTGCACGAGAAACAAACAACACATCTACATTAAAAAAGTACCATGTCAGACCATTTGATGAGCCACTCTTACCTCGTTTTATTTACATAAGTAGATTTTTACTTCAATACTTTTACTTTCACTTGAGTAATCTAGTACTATTCCTGCAGCAACAGTGCTGCTGGTGTGGGATATTTTGGTCAGCAGTATCACCACCCAGCTGGCTCTGCAGGGCCTCTCTGGGCATTGTGTTGTATATGGATGAGGGTCAACAAAGAGAACCACCCCCCAGTCTCATTGTTTGGAAGAAGTCAAAGAGCCCGAGTTAAGTGTATATAGAATGCACCACTGCATTGTCTTTAGTCACAAACAGACAGCAGACATTGTCTCTTGTCCTAGCAAGAAAAGGCACAGGTGTAATTAACATCCTTAATGGGGCACTGTTCCATTTAGATGCTATTAATTACACTTAGTGGATTTCCTTATAGACATGTTCAAATGTCTGCCGGGAAAAACGTCGTAAGTGATGGAATTTGGACACAACAATTTAGTTTTTGTTGGTGAAATTGAACCAGTGCAAGCTTTAGTTTTTTTAATTACATCGTGTCTGTTTCAGTTCAGCATGGGACCGCCGGATGGGGACGCAGGTGGCCATCAAGAAACTCCATCGGCCCTTCCAGTCTAAACTTTTTGCCAAAAGGGCCTACAGGGAGCTGCGACTCCTCAAACACATGAAGCATGAAAACGTAAGAATGCTCTCCGAAAGACAAAAGAGGGAGAAGTATTTTAAAGTTGCACAATGCATCTTCTGTGTTGTTGTTGTTTTTTTAAAACAAGGGGAATAGGACGGCAGCATAAAGCAGATAAGACAGGTTGAAGGGGAAAAGACAGCTATTTTTATCTTATTTTTGCTTTAATTTCTCCTGATCAGGTCATTGGGCTGCTGGACGTTTTCACTGCTGAGATCGCATTGGACCGCTTGCGTGACTTGTAAGTTTCCGAGCGCTGCCGACTATAAAACAGGTTGTTTTTTCCTCTGGTGTGATCCGACTCCTCCGCTCTCATCCCTGCAGTTACCTGGTGATGCCGTTCATGGGCACTGACCTTGGCAAGCTGATGAAGCTGGAGAGATTGTCAGAGGACAGGGTGCAGTTCCTCATCTATCAGATGCTGAGAGGACTCAAGGTGAAAACCGCTGCAGATGCGGATACATACTCATTAATTACACATTCAAGTGTGGTTACCACGTCGCCTCCAAGTGAGGGTCGTACACTTGTTTTTCACGAGTTGAGCTCAAGTTGCTGATGCTGTCTGTGTCTCCTCTCTCCTCAGTATATCCACTCTGCAGGGATCATCCACAGGGTGCGTGACCTTTGACCTTTCAGACTATGAGCTTTGGGGGTGGGGCTCTTGCTCTTTTCCACACTCAATCCCATTCATCCTGATTCCCACACAGGGAGCTCTGTGCAGTTACTTCCATGCCTTTCTAAACAGATTTATACGCTGTCTGTTTCACTTTATATTGATGATTTCATTATAAAATATTGATGTATTAATTTCCTCCTTTGTTACCTGAAAGTCTCCAGGTGTTAACATATAACTGATTTTTGCCCCAAAGCATTCTGATGACTTCTATGTATAACTATTCTTTTGATCTTCTTCTCCAGGATCTTAAACCTGGAAATTTAGCCATCAACCCGGACTGTGAGCTAAAGGTACTCTAACTTAACATGAAGTTGTTTTAATGGGAACATCCCACACACCTAAACATTTCAATGCAACAGCTCTGCTTTTCTTCCCCCCCCTCCTGCTTTAGATTCTTGATTTTGGCCTGGCGAGGCAGGCCGACGCGGAAATGACTGGCTACGTTGTGACGCGCTGGTACCGAGCGCCCGAGGTTATCCTCAACTGGATGCACTACACACAAACTGGTAAACCCTCGTCACATTTTGTGTCAATGGGAATGGAGGAAAAAAAGGCGAAGAGGGTTTCACGACGAGAGAGCTGACGTTTTTCTCTCTTGTTGCAGTGGATATTTGGTCGGCAGGTTGTATCATGGCAGAGATGCTGCTGGGGAAGCCGCTGTTCAAAGGAAGTGATCGTATCCTTGACTGTCATCTACACCGGCCTGGTTTTGTCTTAATCATTAAATCATTTAATTACCTATTTTCCTGTTTTCACTGTCTGTACATGTTTACACTAAAGCATTATACATGGAAAAGAAAGCTCATACTTGAAAGGTAAAAATCCACGCAACGGATGATTCTTGACCACAGCTACTGCCAGACCTGGACCAGCTCAGAGAAATCATGAAGATTACAGGAACCCCAGCGGCTGACTTTGTTGTGAAGCTACAGAGCCAAGACGTAAGTCGTACCCTGGGGTTGGACTGACACGCTTAAGATACACTGGATGCACTCACTGGCTGTAAAGTTAAAAGCTGGTAGTTCAAAGTTTACTCACTCAAACCTCAGAGAGGTAGTTGTTAGAATGCTTTCTAATACTGAGTGTTTGGTTTAAACCTTTTGCTATGAAATGGTCAATAGAAAGACAATAAGTATCACATCACTTGTCAATACCCGTCTTCTTTCTGACTTATAAAAAAGTCCCTTAGCACACCAACCTTTGTCATCCTCTTTCTCTCCACCTCCTCTCTCGACAGGCCAAAAACTACATCAGAAGTCTGCCAAAAGTGCCAAAAAAAGACTTGCACTCCCTTTTCTCCAAAGCTAGCTCAAATGGTACGTACAGATCTCTGCTCCCCAGTTTAGCCGGGTGTCGGTGGCGCCAAACCCAGTTGTGCTGACCTTGACATGTATGTGTGCCACGCAGCGGTGAGCGTCCTGGAAAAGATGCTGCTCCTGGACCCGGAGCGGAGGGTGAGCGCCTCGGAGGCGCTCGATCTGCCTTTCTTCAGCGAGTACAGAGAGGCTGAGGAGGAGACTGAGGCGCTGCCTTATGATCAGACCATGGACAACACGGACCTACCGCTGGACCAGTGGAAACGTAAGAAACATTAGTTTTGTTCATTCGCAGGTCATACTCATTAGTTACAGTACCTGCTGTTTGCCAGAGGAGGTCACTGCAGATCTTTGATGGTACTTGACGCTTCTTTTAATGTGTAGCGATACAGAGAACGAGCCATTTACTAGATATGCAAAAGGTAAAAATAACAGGGGAAAAAAGCAGTTTAGAATGGCTGATGTGTAATCCTCTTTCTGTTTGTGCAGGTCACACTTTCACAGAGATACTGACCTTCAGGCCGCCCAGGGACTCCAGAGAGACGTCACTTTAGGAGCACACACGTACACACATTGTGCACACATACACACTTGTACCAAAAAAAATATCTTGTTGACTTTTACTGTGTTTGCGTAGGAGTAATAATATGATTAGCTTGTTCAAATTTCAATAAATGTGATATGCTCAGTTGTTAAGAGGCTCAGCTGTGTGTTTGTGTGTCAGATTATTTATCCATCAACCATAGACAACATGTTCAAATTCATAAAGCTACTGCTCCCTGAGGTCAGTGTATCCATTACGTGGCAGGTTTTTTTTATTTGTCTGTTTGCATTTTGATAATTTAGTCTGATAATGGATGTATTTCGGGAATAAAGGGCGAGGCCACCTATCGTACAATACCAACATAAATGCTGGGAATGCAGAAGTGGATAATGTCACACACATCATATTAACCATTGCAGGTAGCATAAACATGTTAGGACTACATAAAGGACTAATTCCCAAATTACAATTTACTCTGTAGCTGAGTTAAGATGATGCCATGTTACATTTTGTTGTACGTACAGTATGTGTTTTCCAATATGAAATCCCTATTTGTCTGGGACAAGTTCCCTTTTACAGTGATCAGACCTGTAACATTTCCATATTTGGGTCAGTCTCCTCACCCTTAAACCATCCTACAATCTCCAAAACACTCCCTTAAACTGACTCTGAGCCAGAGGCCCGAAGACGGGAGAAGTGTAGCTCTGTAACCATCTATCTCATCTGGAAAACTGACCCAAGATTCACCGGTAAATAGTTCTAAATAGGTTATTTGTTGCTGAGGAAAATCTGCAAAATGTCACCCTCTACGGGGTTTGATCTGCCATCAATTAAGACAGCAATAGATTTGTCATTAGAGTGACTAAGTAGGCAGATATGTTTCTTCTCGGCTCTCTCTGATAAGAGCTGTTTGCCGGCTGATGTTGACTGACTGACTGCAGTGCTGGCTGTCTATTTCCTGGTGGCTGTACAATGGATAATACCGCCATATCTAAAAAATACGGAGGACGCTCAAATCTCAGAAGACTTCTGTTGCTGCTGTTTCTGGCAGGTAATACAAGGATTTTCCTTCTGACAAAAATACCAGTGGGAGAGTTGATTTTTAGTTGTGATAATATGGTCATTGGCTCAGTGTATAAGTGCTGATTTTAATGGCTGTTGGGAAAACTTTTTTTTACTGTTTTTATTGGGAAAACTCTTTACTTTGTGTATAATACCCTTTATAAATGTAATGGATCATGAACTACAGTAAACTTTTCAGGTACTTTACTTAAGTTTTCCATTTTCAAGCTAGTTGAAACTTTGGGTCCTCTACATGTCAGAAGTAAATATTAGACTTTCTACTCCATTTCATTTATTTGAAAGCTATAGTTACTTGAAAGATGAAGATTGTAAAAAATATCAGCTTTTAAAACATGAGGTATTGCTGTAAATTAAACTAGACAACACTATTTAAAGTAGTCACAATTAGCTCCACCTCAACCAGCTACAACAGTAAAATGCTACTTCTAATCCAATAATTCAATACACACACATTTTTTCGGTATATTAGGGGCTATTAGTTTAAATACTTCAAGAATAATTTGCTAAAAATATTTTTGTACTTTTCGTCATACTCTTTCTTACATGTAAAATGGCACTTTAACACTGGTGTAATGCAAGCCCATGTTTTAATTACAGAAGAATTATGTCAGTAAAGTAGGCAAACGTTAGCTATCATTAGACAAACTACTGTATGCTACTGGTCAGACCATGTAAAGGTGCAGCAGCAAAATGCTTGAGCGTATTGAACTGAGAGAGGGTGCATTTTATTGCTTGTAAAATAGAAGTTATTTCTTCTTCGAAAAGTTACACAGACGTGCTTAATTAATTGGTGTGATATTTCTTCCACCACAGCTTTTTTGTTCAATTCGCCAAGATATTTGACAAAAATAACTCAAAGGTCCACTTATTAGCTTTTGCCTGAGCTTTCAACCATATCACACCATCTGCTGATGAAGAATGTGTAAAATGGCCGCTGTTATTGGTATGAATACTAATGTTTTAGATAATGAATACGTTTTCATTGACCGTGTAGGCCTTCAGCCAGTACTGTCTACAGATGGAGAGAAACCTGAACTAGATGACGACAATGAGAGTGAGTGATTTTACATTTAAATAAACAATAAAACCTTCAGATACTAACAAAAATCACTATAATATATGATTACTGTACAGGAAAGTGAATCCTGTCTCTAGATCATAGTGGTAATTTTGACTGGTGTCATTTTCAGATGGAGAGAAAATCAACTGTACAATTGTCGGTCCGGACTACGTGACTGTGGGTGTGCCGAGCAGCGTTGAATGTGACACTGACTGCCGAGCATGTACGTTTTCTATGTCTTTGGATGGACAGAGTGCCCAGGGTCAGGGAAACGTGTTAGCCTTCACTGTTAACAGCTGGGTGGAGGCCCTAACAGTGACATGTGCAGTTACAAGTGACGGTACAGGACTGACTGCCACCACAACAAAGCGACTGCAAGTGTTGGGTAAGTGACAGCTGATTTCTTTATATTTGAATGAGATGTTGTTAAGAGTTGGTGTCTGTGTAATTGACCTACAGCTTATTCACAACTTCTGCGCTTTGAGAACGCCTTTGCTTTCTAATGATCATACATTTGTCTTCCTCACCTTAGCCGGACCTGCCAATGTTTCCATCACAGGCCCCGATCTGATGCATCCATCGGTGAGCCACACCTACAGTTGCCACTCCTACTGTCGGCCATCTTGCACCTACGCCTGGAAGACAGACAAAGGCCCGTGGATAAGCGGTCAGGGGAATGTTATTTCTATCACTCCTCAGGAGATGGACAGCTCTAAACTTCTCATGTGCAAAGCCACCAACAGCGTGTCCGGGCTGTTTGTCGTCGCTACTCGCTACATAGCTGTGATATGTAAGTGAACGAGTTTCACTACTGGTGGGGGGAATAAGAGAACACCTTTACAGTAAAAGTATTTTATTAATAAGTACATTTGCAGTTTTTCAACCAGGTATTAGCTTTTTCTGATCTCTCCTCACCATCTTTCTTTCAGCTGGTCCATCCAAGGTTCAGATCATAGGCCCCGACGGGATAGAAATTGCAGAAAAGTACAAGTTCGTGTGCACCGCTGAATGCCTGCCCTCTTGTCGCTACGTGTCGTCTATGAACGGTCAGACTGTGAGGGGCAACGTGATCGAGACGATGGTGGACCATCCGCTGAAATCAGTCACTCTCAAGTGTGAGGCTCAGAACACTGCTTCAAAGAGGACCGCCACAGCCTCAAAGACAGTACAAATAGCACGTAGGTTAAACGTGCACCATCGTACATCCTCTCAATGCCGTACACGGTTACTTCAACCGTTTTCTTTTCTCGTTCCCAGGGTCAGACCGGAACCTGTCCGCTCGTCCTGAAGAGGCCTCGGCTGTGCTGCTGCTGGCCTTCATCATTTCTGCTGCCTGGCCACTGTGACAGGTGAGGCTTACTAATGTAGCAGGGGGAATTATTACATTAGCTGTAATGACATTTACAGACGTATTGTCCCTACCATCATACAAATAATTCCTCTCTTTCTTTCTCCGTCTTTGTCTCTGTCCGTCAGATCTTTCTTGCTGTGAATGAATTTGTGATGAACAATTGTATTTGAGCTGTGCAGAGTTATTGACTCATGGACCAGTAGTTTCACGCTGCATTCTTCTCCATTGGTGTGGCAGGTTAACAGGAGGCCGAACCCTGTTTGAACTTTCCAGTGAGAGGCGTGGAAAAGCACTTCAATATCCAAGTGTGGATATGTCATGAATATGTTGACTTTGTAAGATTCTTCCACATCAATACATTTGAAATGTTGACATCTATAAATTAATAAAATGCACTGATGACTTGAACCACAAGTATAAGACCTTTTCTTGTATCTCAGTAATCTCCCACATATCAGGGTCAATACTGTACATTTATTTAGAGATTTTCACGTCAATTATTTGTGCTGTTACTTATTCACTCAGAATAGTGGCAGCAGTGCAGAACACTGCTGCCACTATTCTTGAAAAAGAGCTTAATCTTGTCTGCTTCACCCAAAAGTTTTAAGTGGCATAAATTCACGTAAAAAGACAGTATCCATAATGCAAATTAATTTAGAAATCATAGATAATAAAGACAGATCACACTCACACAGAGAGCATCATCACCCCTTGAATGGTCTGAAAATGTCATATGAATGGGGAAGAAGAGCCTCATGCCTTAAATGATTAAGTGATTAATTCAATTATTACTGATTCATTTTCTGGATCGACATATCTAATCATCTAATATCTAATCTAATCATATTGTGCATATAAGTCACGACTAGTGAGCCGGAGAGCTAAACAACCGGATAGAGGGATGGCTACTAACTATAGCTGGTACTATCTAACTATTTTGCGAAGATAACTGTGCCTACATCTTTCAAATAAAATTAAGTGTTTCTAACAAATTGCATTTCATTTTCACACGTTTATGCTGTGCTAACCCACTTCAGCAACACACATTCAAGCCAACTTGTCCTCTTCCTAGGGGGCTCACTCCAGATGTGTAACGGCAGGGAAGAAACCAATACCATAGGGAGAGGTCTATGACACAAAAAGAAGTCTCATACACATATTATTAAAGAAAAACAATCATAATATATATATATATATATATATATATATATATATATATATATATATATATATATATTTATATTAAATATACTAAGAACATAAAAATTCCAGAAATCAAACATCTGGTGGGGTCCCCAGCATGAATATGTGTGTGACGCTTTCTTTCAACATCTCTTACTTGCATCAAAATGTCATTGTAGTGGTTTCCATACAGGACCAGACTCTGATGTTTTCAGATGTTTTCAGGCTTTTGCTCAGGTTGGTGGGTGGAGCTTGGCTGGAAATGACCTAAAGCCACTAAGTCTAAATGATTAATAACAAGGTATAAAGCTGTCATTAGTTTCAATCTAATAACAGGAGGGTGAGGGAGATATGAGTCATAGTTTCCAGAGAAGAAGTCTAATCACCCAATAAGTGAAAAGTGTAGGTGTGTGTAGAGGCTTTAAACTGGAACTCTTGTGAGGATGTCAAAAGGATCAGATGGTCTTGATTCAGCCGTGGCTCCACCTGCAGGTTGGATGGTGATGGAATATCACTGAGATCTGTGGTGAGAAGTGATGTAATCACACTCAACGGGTAAGCTTATTTCTAACCGGATGAGGCACATTGACATTATGGGGAAATTTGTGTGTGTCGAAATGTAATCTAAATGGAAGGTCAGTTCAATACCTCCCCACACTTCAGGTCCATGTTTTGCAGTAATCTCATGTCGGCAAACAGCAGTGACAGTTTAAAGACACACCCAGGGTTTATATCAATCCACTGACAAACACTTTCTAAAGTGCCGCACTGTGGTGTGTACTCCTTAGTGCTTTGATAAAACAAAGATGTAAATCATCTGAGATTTCATTTCTGAGGTTTGAGTTACACCTTTTGATGAGGTCATGGTAGTAGAGAAGGTAAAGGGACTCTGGCAGTAATTGAAATATAAAAATAATCAACCTTTTTTTTTACTAGGGAAAGTTTTCTCTAATATCTGAGAGACGGTTTGGGAGGCACAATACATTTTGCCTCTCACAGATTCGAAAATTGTAGTTAATGCAACTATTACTATCATGTATATGTTAGGGTGCAACTCGTCATCTCCTGAGTTAAACAATTTCAGTTCAAATTATAAAAATTAAGTAATGATAGTAACATTAACAGAACCCCGAAGAAAACACCAAAATCAGATCTGGCAGGCAACTGGAGATGTAGTCTATCAAGCCGCTGGGATTAATCAAGTTTAGAGTCTTTACATTTGCAACCGCAGGCAGATATGAAAAAGCGACGGCGCCATATGGCCTGGCCTGAATCAAGCCTGCAGGTACAAAAGAAACCGCAATCCACGAAAGACAAAACCACACAACACGTCGGCCGCTTGCATGCACGCCCTCTGCAGAGAATAGAGCCAGCTGATAAAACTACATGCTGCCCTCCTTTGCCAGTAACATTGAGGTCATTTGTTGTCTGTGTTTCGTAATTAGTGGGTGATAACAGTGGGCAAGGCCTTTTTCCCCCATGCGTTATAAGAGTGTGGGTGGTTATAAGATTGTGGATAGTTGTTCAGATTGTCTGCAGCAGCATGGATCATCACACAGCCGGTCTGTTGCTGCTGTTGCTCACCTGTTCAACAGGTAAGAGAGGCCGCCCTGCTCGAATCAATCAGCATCTCGGCAGGATTATATGCTCATTAATTCAGACATTCTTTACTGAAAATTCTTCTGTGTTGTATGAGCAACCAGAAAACGATTGATGTTAATGCATTCTCTTCTCTCACAACCAAGGTTTTTCTACAAGTGAAACTGGGGAGGGTGCAACCATAGGGGAAAGCTCATGTAAGATCCTTTTAATTGTGATTCTCTCGCATCAGCAAATGTTTACTTTCTTTGCTCTTTTCTGACTCAGGGTAGTAGTCTTAACACACAGGCTTAATTTCCCTTGAATATTTTTGAATCGGAAGAAATGTGCATTCTCGTGTGTGCTATTGCAGACGGGCCGTCCTCAATGGAGATCGATGGGGTCAGTGTGGTGACAGTGGGAATCCCATATTTTTTCCAGTGCAAGGCCTCGTGCTTCCCGGCCTGCAAGTACAGCTGGACCAGGGGTAATGTGACCACTCAGGGGCCCGTACTGAGCCTGCAGCTCCTGCACCCGAAGCCAACAGAGACCCTGACCTGCACAGCGGACAACCCGGCAACAGGGAAGTCAGCATCTGTTCAAAAGACGATGCAAGTGACGGGTATGAGTGATGACCAAAGTGAAGTCAAATTCATGGGTTCCCCAAGCGGCACTTCCTTCAACCAAATCTATTTCCAAACTTTGCAGCTGGGCCATCGAACATACAGATCAGCGGTCCAACCTTTCTGACTTCAGGAGTTAAATCCAACTTCAGCTGCTCGGCCAGCTGCTACCCATCCTGCAGCTACAGGTGGACTACTTCCTGGTATGGGGAGAAACTCCAAACTTTCGAAGGCGACACCGTGTCTTTCAGTCCATTTACCAGCACCCTCATCTCTGAAAGTCTGACGTGTGAGGCTGAGGACACCATCTCACATCTCTACATCTCTACGACTCTGACGCTGCAGGTGGCAAGTATGTGAAAGAGCTGAATGGAAATCAACCCCACCGGTTATATTGCATGGTGAAAGAATGTGTGCACTTACTGTTTAAGGAGTTTGGTTAAAAATGACGGAAGTCAGTCTAATTGTTTGATTCTATTTATATAACAAAATCTTTCTCTTATAATGAAAAAGTTCAGCCTCTCACTTTTTTTTGTTGTTGTTGTGAAATGAGCACAATACATTCAAACTCCTTGTTCTGAAACTCCTTTAGGTATATCTGGCATTAGCATAGAAGGTGACGACACAGTGACGATGGGACAAAAGTACATATTCGCATGCTTCGCATCGTGCGTCCCAACCTGCAGCTTTACGTGGAAGTACATGGGGAAGACTTTCCAGGGAGACCGAACAGAGATACCCATCTATCATGAGGGGGACAAGAAAAAGTTTGCCAGTCACTTTGAGATCACTTTAAGCGACTACTCTAAAATTGAGCCTCTGACCTGTGTGGCAACAAACTCTATATCTTACGCCAGTCTCAACTCCACGATGAACCTAACTGTCATTGGTGAGTCTGTGGCACTTTGATTTTTTTTTAATGAAAAAATAAAATTAAAATGGTTTTAGGTAATCACATCATGTTCATTCTCCCTGCGCAGACCCCATCTTGGTGCATCCCACCTCCAAGGACCTACCAGTGTCGGGCAAGTCTTTCTCCCTGCAGTGTGTTGGCTCTCAGAACCCAGCCTCCATCACATGGCTGAAGAACAAACAGCCGATGTCAGCCTCTGACCGAGTGCATTTCACCCCTGACAACGTCACGATGACCTTCAGTCCTCTCCTGCAGGCCGATGACGGTTTATACCAATGTGTGGTGGCAGAGGGGGGGCCCCTCATCCAGTCTGTTGGCTACACGATGCAAGTCAACTGTGAGTACACAAGGGCCGTCGCAGCTGAGCAGTGTCCAACAGGTTAGAGAAGTGTAGCTGTAGATCTGGTGATCCGATGATGATCGCTGCTCTTTGAATTACGGTGTTCTGGTACCGAGTACACGTCTACTCTATGCTTCGACATCATTGTTATGGATGGTTCATGTGCCAAGTCCAACTACTGACCTCCCACACTAGCTCGAGCTCCTAGTAACTAATACAAAAATGCCTATCCCACAATTAAATTAAATAAATGCATGCAATAAATAAAATGTCTGAAAATAATTATGAAACCTTGCAAGCCCCATACAAGTCTGTCTGTCTATCCAATCTCCGACCGCAGATGGCCCGTCCTCAGTGGTGATCAGCGGGGTCGACATAATGACTTTGGGAATGCCGTATGAGTTCCAGTGCTCAGCCAGCTGCTACCCGACATGCCAGTTCACCTGGACCTGGGGTAAGGAGACCTCTCAGGGCCCGAAGCTGAGCTTGCAGCTGGTGGATCCGGCGCCAACGCCGAACCTGACCTGCACGGCAGTCAATCCCGCTACGAAAATATCAGTCACCGTCCAAAAGACGCCGCAAGTGATTGGTAATTTAAAAAAGAAATGTATTCAAACTCACTAGATTTTTTTGTTTAAGAGGAATGCCTTAAACTAATTTCCAACTTTTCAGACGGACCAACAAATATAGATGTCAGCGGTCCAGCCTTCCTGACTGCAGGAGTTACATCCAACTTGACCTGCTTGGCTGACTGCCACCCCTCCTGCAACTTCTCGTGGATCGTGACCTGGATGGGGGAGACGCTCATTACTGCACAAGGCAGCACAATTTCTGTCACTCCGCCTGCTAACAGTTTCCTCGCAGATGTAATTGTGACGTGTAAGGCTCAGGAAACCGTCTCACATCTCTACATCGAGAAGTCCCTGCAGCTGCAATTGGCGAGTATGTGAAAGAACTTACCTCGAATGACAACAATAAATAAGCAACAACCATGAGTAACATTGAGGATTTAAATCCGTTAAAAGGTCAAATTGAAACTAAAGAACGGGGAAGTTTAGAAGCCATTATGAGACACTGCTTTTACTCCTTAATTGCATTTTGACTATGTGGTAGAATGTATCTGTAAATGCTGTACCACAAATCCACCTAGTGGGTCATTTGAATGAGACGATTGCGCACAATACATTCAAATGTCTTCCTGTCATCTCCATCTGTAGGTTTATCCAACATCACCATCACCGGAGACAGCGCAGTGGCAATAGGAAAACAGTACACATACGAGTGCATCGCCGACTGCACTCCGTCCTGCGATTTCACTTGGACGTTCATGGGGAAGCCTTTCGAGAACGATCGGCTGGATATCACTATTAGTGACTACTCTAAAATTGAGCCTCTGACCTGTGAGGCGACGAACATTTTATCTAACGCCACCATCACCGCCACTATGAACCTCACTGTCACTGGTGAGTCCGCGATATTGCTCCCACAGATTTCTTTTCATTGGTTTGAGCAATGTGTTGGACTCTGGCTTCCCCCGTGGTAGATAAAACATGATAAATGGTCCCCTGGCATGCTGCAGGAGCCCCTTAGACAGTCCACCACTGTGATATACTGTAGGAGCCTTGTGGCCATAGATGTGTTCATCGTTTTTTCCGTCACTTGATTTTTTAATATTCTCTCTGCACAGACCCATTCTCAGTGCGGCCCACCTCCCAGGCCCTGCCGGTTGCAGGCAAGCCTTTCTCTCTGCAGTGCCTTGGCCCTCAGCAACCCGCCGCCATTAGATGGCTCAAGAACCGAGGGCAAATGCTAGCGTCTGAGAGGGTGCACTTCTCCCCTGACAACACCACGGTCACATTCAGTTTTCTCTTGCGAGAGGATGATGGGTTATACCAATGTCTGGTAGTGGAGGGTGAGAACCGCACCATCAACAACAACGCCCTGGTGGTAATAGTTGTGGGTGGAACCCCCACCCTGTCTGTTGGCTACCTGATGCAAGTAAACTGTGAGTATACCAGGGTCGGGGATCTCAATGTGCTTGTGGCGTCATTCATTGCCGTTTCTTGACCCGGAAGCAGTCGCCTGCCTGCTCCAGGCCAACAATTAGTCCAGCACATAACGCTAGGCAATCTCAGATTGCAGGCGTGTTGTTTTAACGTGTGAGTTTTGGAGATGCTGGTAGGCAGATCTTTGCCTCCGAGCCAGGCTAACAGTTTCCCCTCTGCTTCAAGTCTTTAAGCGAAGCTAAGCTCTTATTTTATATAAGGCTGCGGGTCATAGCTTCATATACAGTGTACAAACATGAGAGTGGTATGTCAAACGTCAAAATATTCCTTTAAGATACTGTCAATGGAATGTTGACAACCCAATCAGTGCTGAGTATTCAATAAGTTGTCTTATATCACCCAGACGGGCCAAATGAGGTGCTCATTGAGAAACCCAACGAAGGGCCGGTGGGCGAGGTGATGTTGGTTCAGCCTGGATCCACAACAGAGCTGCGATGTGCAACCGACTGCTTCCCCATCTGCCCCATCACCTGGTTTTACGAAGGCGCGGTACTGTCTACAAATGCCTCCATATCCTTCACACCTGTAATACCTCCGTACGCGGCCGCCCTCTCCTGCATGGCATCCAACCCGGTGACGGGGCAAAACACATCCGCTGTGACCAAAGTGGAGGTGCCTGGTAAGCAAATATCAGGGGTTGAAGTAAGAAATGATTCCCCTTCAAAAGATCGATGGACTTCTTCTGCATCTCGACACCCGTTTGAGTCGTTCTTTTGTGTCTCTTCTCTTACAGACGGACCGACGTATGTGGTCATCACAGGTCCGAGGGTTCTTGAAATCGGGGTCATGGCGAGCTTCAATTGTTCGGCCAGCTGCTCTCCTTCCTGCAGCTTCAAGTGGACCCTGTACGGGCAGACGATGACGGGTAGCGTGATTGACATCACCGTGAACCGCCACGTCTCTGAAGAGTCCATCAGCTGCCAGGCTGAGAACACATTCACTGGGGAGACAGCGACGGTCAATGTGACAGTCAGTGTCTCAGGTATAGGCTGTCGCTGGAGGATTTGAGAGGATTTAGACAAAGTTTAAAGCCATTATCCGACTCTTGATTTATGCTCTTTTCCCTGTAGATCCTCACTGGTGCGGATGTTGAAACACTGGAAGAACACTGCACTCATTCTTCAACTATACATTCTTCTGATCTGCTAAATGCTCGGCACACAGCGGAGCGCAAAGTTGTAGTTTGGTAATCTTGTTATTAATGACACTTACTGTACCTGTATGGCTGTATTTGCTCAAGCATTGTGTACTCTGACTGTGATGGACTGGCGACCTGAATAGGGCGTTTCCCCAACAGGTTCCAACCTCTTTGTGACCCCGAAACAAGATTAGACAGCTATAAAGAAATGATGTTGTGTGCTTGAGTAATAACTTTTTGGGGTTTAATTACACAATGCTAATCTTATTTTCTTTCACGATACATTTCCATTTGTCTTGCCAAACACTATGCACTATTATGCTTAATAAACAATGAACCTCTGTACGTTTTCTGATAACCCAGTGCCAATTCATCACCCGTGTGACACATCTGAGATAATGCAACACTGATTTCAAAATTATTTTTAACTGCAGTGGTGATTATCAACAACAGCCCAACACACATTACATAATACACCTTTAATTGTTGTTCAGCTTCTGAAAAGAGATTTAAAATGTGTACTTGCAGAATAGAGTTCTTGACAGTCAAACTGAGCCGGTTTAGAATGGGAGGAACGTTCAAACAGGGCTCACAGAGACCAATCAATACTTGGGCTGCATTCAAAAAGTATAGAGAAGTTGGAAACTCCCACTTCCTGTTAATGGAACGTCCCTTCTGGTTGGGGTATGATCGCCTAGTTTTTTCAGGTTTGCATGCGGACACATTTATGGAAAACAGTTTTGAAGTAAATGGTTAACACAGTAACGTTGCAGATTTTTTTCAAGTAACATGACCAATGACATTAGCTTTTGCATAAAGAACAGGATTCTACACTCTGTCTGACCTTTGTCTTTATCAACTTTAACTCTAAAATGCACAAAGGTCAGAATTACAATCAATAATTTGTGAATTTCTGACTTTAGAAAGTAGATAACATTGTATTTCCCAAGGGCCATAACACAGCAGTCCAACTGAATCAAAGTGAATTGAATGTAAGTTTATTAAGTGGTAGAATATAACGACATTGTTCCTTTGGCTTTGAAAATAATGTAGTACTGGGTTTAAAGTCTATAGAGCCCGCGGTGTCACACACCGTACTTCTTCTGTAAGGCTGCGACATATGATCCCTCCAGCTCCGCTTGGTGAAGGAAGTCAAACAGTTCTTTAAGCACTGGGGGGGGGAAGAGAAAAGTAATACAGCACATCATCAATATGACTGAATGTGTGGGTGAAAAGTATGAGTCAACCGCACGTCAAGGAGACTCCAACCTTTCTTCTCCGGTGACGACAGGAACATGACAGCCATGTTGAAGCGCCTTACAATCGCTAGGCTGCTGAGGATCTCCAGTGTGACGGCCGCTGCTTCGTTCCTGCGTGAGACGTTAAGCCGTTAATGCACAGTAACAACACCACAGACGTAGCGCGGAGGGGCTGGACAGAAAGCCAGATCTTCTAGAAGCATCTTTTACAACTCACTTGATATAGAAACCATGGAGTGTCCTCAGGAGCTGATTGAGAATGTCGGGTTCGAGGGAGTTGCGGAAAATGCTTGTGAACGCCTCGGGTTTGATTTGCTGCGAGACGAGAACAAAAACAAGGGCGACTTTTAACTTCAGTGAAAAGTAAATAGTGCAGGATGATCCTAACATTCAGGCTGCGTCGAGCACCAAGTCTGATGTGTTTGTGAAATTCATCACAGATATTGTATCTAGTAGTATTGAATCATGAAAATCATAAAAGAATTATCAATAAACATCCATTCCACTGCACTCAGAGCTCTTAGACAGGAAACATAATCTGCATATGTCAATACCAACGCTGTGCTGACAGCATATACTGTCTGAACATGCAAAAATGACTTTATCACCAGTAAATGATTTATTTATATTCTACAAACACACAGCTCACCCTCAGATATCTGTAGATCACATCGGGCTGGTTTCCGATCTTGCGGAGGTCGGCCTCCAGCTGGAAGCTGCTAGTGGGTGGAGGAGGCGGGTCTGCTACTGTCGAGGTGGGGGGGCTGGCTGACGACGGTTCAGGAGGTGGAGCGGTTTCCCTCTGCGCCGGCTGTTTGTTCTGCCTGCTCACAGGGACTCTGGGGAACAGAGGCAAAACATCTGTTTACAGGCCGAGAATAACCGATACACATTACTACCACATTCAGTGCTTTACAGACAGAAATAAAATGTAACACGGGAGAGAGGCGGCGCCACTGACTGGTCAGACGTGTGCGAGGGGACTTCTGCTATCTCCTCAATCTTGATCATCTTCGCGATGGGTGATGTCGACAGCGGAGACGATTCATCCTCAGCATCCTTCGGCGCCTCCTGGACGAAGAACTTGGACCCACCCGACTCCACCGTAGACACCGGCGCCTCGCCACTCACTTCCTCGATATCGATCCTCCTCAGAGGTTTCTGAAGAGCAGCGGATGTTCAGAATCAGTCAAATACCAAACGATCCAGATCAAGATACCACGAAATGAACATTACAGAATCCAGATGTCCACTCTACATGCCACCTGCTGGGCAAATAATGCTAAAGCATGTGGTATACGTGAGGAATAAACTACTACTGACAATTACCTTAATAAATGTGTCTTCTTTTCACAAGTACAAACTGTATAAAGACAAAACTCTGTCACGTTATTTTCAATAGCAATTAAATAAAAAGGGGAATGACAACTTTTTAGCACCAGATGTCCACTGATCTCTGCCTTTACTACCTTTGGTGTAGCACAGAATGTATTTGCATTTAAAAAGACTGCTGCACTGAAGGGAAAAAACTCACAGTTGACCGCAGATGTGTTGGTTTGTCTATTGGCTGAACGGTTCTCCTCTGTGTGCCGTCTGGTGTCTGGAGAAGGCCGCTGGAGGCCACGTCCTGACACAACAGAAGGACATCAAGAAAACAGAAGTGAAGCCTGTGGAAGATCAAACCTAATGAAGTCAGACTGAATTCAAGCATCTCTGCTGACGCCTGTTCTCATGACGAGAGGGGCTTAAAAAACAGAAGGGGAATGAACTTCAGTCTTGAAGAGGATCTTAAAACATACAATCTGGAGTTTCTGGAGCTCATTCAGGGCCTGCTTGTTCCCTGGTTCCAGCTTCAACACCTCTTGAAAATCTGTAACACACACACACACACACACACACATACACATACACATACACATACACACACACACACACACAATATGTTTATATATGCAACTTAACAGTCAATAACAATGATCCTTGTTCATAACATTTCAGTGCTATTTCCTGGCAAATCCCATTTTGGTCTTGCAGACGTTAAAGAAAACAGACAAAATGTAGTTGCTGCTGTTGGCCTTTGAAGGACAGTGTTGTTCTATTCAGCACCTTGTTTGGCCTCCTCCAGTTTGCCTAAAGCCACTCTGGCGGTGGCACGCCGGGCAAAAGCCTTGGAGTAAGTGCTGTCCAGAGAAATGGCTTTGATGCAGTCCTCCTCTGCATCCTTATACCTGCAGCAAACAGAGAAAACAAACAACGGTAGGTTTGGTCTTCTTTTTCCAGATGCCTTTTCACTCTAATAAACAAAAATGTGTTGGAGAAATAAATTCGGGGCTTACTTCTCCAGCTTGAGGAAGGCCATGGCTCTGTTGGCGGACAGCAGGACGTTCATGCCGTCCGCCTCCATGCCTCTGCTGTAGCACTCAACAGCCGCTTCATACTTCCCCTCTTTGAAATAGGCGTTCCCCTGAAAGGCACATTTGGAAAACTTAAGAAAACTATTTCCAAATAAACACAGCTTGAGTTGAGAACACCTCACTCTTTTGCATGTTCTCAAATGTTGCCCTTTTAGGCCACCATTGCAGGCTTCTTAACCACAGCTAGAAAAGCTAGAAAAGCTAAAAAAGCGGCGAATAAAATGGCTAAACCACAGCTTACTCTGTCTTTCTGTACAGCCGCATCCTGTCGTCTCTGCTGCTCCTCCATCAGTCTCTGCTGCTCAGGGTTGGCTGTGGGAGCCTCTTGTGGCTGTGGGGCTCCACTCGGGGCGGCTGGTGCCTGATGACTGAGAGTCTGAAAGCAGCCAAGGAAAGAGAGATAATAAAAGAGGAGAAAACTTGGTAAAATAGGCTAAACCCCCCTAAACCTTTCCCACTCACCTCTTTGATTGTTTTCACTTCATTCTCTGCTTCAACGTTCCCGGGGTCAAGCTTGAGAACCGTCTCATAGTCTGTTCAGAAACAGATTTGTGTTGTTATCTCAGTGCACTCAAGTTAAACAGATGCTCTAACCCGTTGAACAGTTTGTCACCTTCTAATGCAGATTCATATTTCTTCAGTGCAAAGCGTGCTGCTCCTCTCCGTGCATACGCTTTGAAGTAGTTGCTGTCCAGAGCTATCGCCAAGTTGCAGTCAGACTCTGCCACAGCATACCTGCAAGGAAAATAGTTGTCGATAATTTACAGGGGAACAAAACCATCTAAAACACACATCTTCCTTAATGTTATTACATGTATTGAACAAATACTTAAACCATCGTTTATAGTGCAATACAGCAGCCTTTTAACCTTACTTTTTGAGTCTGAAGAAGGAGGTGGCTCGGTTTGTGGGAAGCACAGGGTTGTGAGGATCTGCAGCCATCCCTCTGGTGTAACACTCGACCGCATCGTCATACTTCCCATCTTTGAAAAACGCGTTACCCTAAACATAAAAGTATAATCTGCTTCAGGAAACGGTAACTTTTTCTTCTCTTCAGTTTGTTTTATTGCAGTACTTCTCATACAGTGTTTACCTTTTCTCTCTCAGACAGAGCTTTCTCTTGATCAGCTGTTGCTTCCTCACAGCCAGACTCATTTGACTCTGCAGGACTTTCCTCCTTATCCATCTCGGACAGAGCTTTGTCCTGCGATCAGAGAAGCATTCATCTTTAGTCAACTACAGCATGACTTCACCGATCATGTTAAGTGTATTTTTTAAGAATGCATTAGCTACCACGTCAAACTTGTCCCACGATCTATAGTCGTATGCCTTTATCCTCGAGTCGTCCGTGGGCTCCTCTGCCTTTGCGTCGCCGCTGTCCGTTGGCTCCTTCTTCTTTTTCTTCTTCCTTTCCCTCATCTTTGTTTTGTAGTCTTTGTTGCGCACAGGAGGGAGCGGCTTCTACAACAAAGAGACAACACGCTACTGACACCTGAAGATAGTCCAGAACATTGCCTACTCCCGAGATGTGTACAAGAGCGACAAACCTGGGCCTCCTGAAGTCCTCCCGTCCTCAGCTCCTCGTCCTTCTTCTTTATGTCCGTCTCCCAGCTCTCCAGCTCCGCCATGAAGCTATGCAGATCCTCCGCATTTTGCCGCATCTGAAGCTGTAACTCAATGGCTTTGTTTCCCCCGGACATGTTTTTCCCTGTGAAACAGACATTTGTTTTGGAGAAACTCGTAACACGTGTTGCTTTACTTATAGTATAGAAGTCGGTGTTGCAGCCGAGAGGAAAACACGAGCATCAGGCTGACATGCTTTTGCGCGGCTAGCAGCTAGCTAGCTAGCATAAATACCAAACAATTAGAACAAATTAAGAAAATGTAAGCGATAATGTAGGTATTTGAAGATTATAAAATACCTGGCACTTGTTTTTCCGGCTGATAAGTACAGTTAAAATGTAGCTGCAGTTAATTTGCCCAAATTATACAACAAAATGTGTCGTTATTCTTAGCTTTCTGTTTACGTTCGCAGCCATGACACCCAAGTACCAGCAGCCTTTGCGCTGCTGAGACTGGGCCAAAGATCGTCTATGTAACAACCACACAACCAATCATTTATTACAAGAACATTTTACTCAGGTGTCAGTTTGTAAAAGTCCGAAAAGAAAGATGCACATGACACAGGTGTCGGTTTAATTCGTGGACAAAGGACGTTGGCATGTTTGTGGTTTTATCATATTATTAACTGGTGTACCCCTCGGTTTGGATTATGTACTCTTTCTGACTGTCTACTGTTTGGTGGCTCGCTTTTGGCTTTGGTCCACGCATTACGATAGGAGTTAACGACCTGCCTCCACGTTCTGAATAGATGATCTATACTTCTCTATATCTCTAACTAAACTGCGTTGGGGGAACAAAAATAATTTAAATGTATTTTTATATTACATTGAAGTAAATTTTATTTCCTGACTTTTTGTATTAGAGCAATCTGATTACAAATACACATTACTATTAATTTACCTTTGACCTCTTGGGACCATGTGATCTACCAATCAGCGATGACCTCTCCTGCTAGCTAGCTAGTGGTAGCTAAACGGATGCTAACATTTCTCACAATGGAGCAGCCTAAACAAGAGGAGGAATATGGATACGATTTATTCCCGGAGAGAAACTCGGCAAACTACAAGGGCAGGTCGCTCACAGAGAGCCTGTTCACGTTCAACCACAAGTGTCAGGTCATGCTGCAGTTCGCGACGGAAACTAGTGAGTGTTGTAGCGAGCTTGTTAGCCCTTAAGAGGGAATGTCATGTCAGCAGGGAACAGCGGATATCACGTCTGACTAAGAGGTTGCTGACAAATGTGTTAGTGATTTCAGATACCCGTGCAATGTTGACGTTATAACCACGCTGTCAGAATAGTAGCATCATGTAGTATTAGCTAGTCTAGCTAGCACTGGTTTCTGTCAGTGAATGCCTCATACATTCAGCTCTAACTGTTCTCTCTGTGCTTCTCTGAGGTCCGTATGCCAAACTCCTCCTCAGTGCCATGAAAAGTTCAGGATGGTATGTATAATAAAAAAATGAAATGAGTGTGTTTTTCATTTGTTTATTACCTTTCACTGTAAAGCTCATAGCCCTGCAAAAAGGCTGGGACTTATAGTTTATGAGATTATAGTTTTGCAAATGCTGCTATTACTATCAACTTAATAATAATAATAATAATAATAATCATATTAAAACATGTAGTTTTAAGTAATAATATCATGACAATAATTAATTGATAATTAAAAGGATAACATTTCTAAAATGAAATAGAATGTGTCCTTTAATAGTTTGTGTTTTGAGCACTACTTGCATGCACAAAAATTTAAATATGTTTCATGTTTAATTGAAATACCTAGTTAATATTGGGTAATTCAGGGTACTTTAAAGCTGTAACTGTTGAAACTCAAAAGAAAACAAACTAAGATGACTTTACTTTCTCCTCTCAACGCAGCAAAGTGTTGAAAGACCGTCATTTCTCCTGTGAGGATTGTGACGGGTCAGTCAGCGGTGGCTTTGACGCGGCTTCCTCTCAAGTAAGAAACAGGTCTTGTCATTGATGGAGATAAAAGCCAGTTTTGAGCATTAAGAGAGTGCGACTGCTCACCAATAATGAGCTTTGCGTTTGTTCGCAGATCGTTTTGTGTCAGAACAACATCCACCAGCAGTCCCACATGAACCGAGTGGTCACGCATGAGCTCATCCACGCCTTCGACCACTGTCGGGCCCACGTGGACTGGTTCGACAACTTAAGACACCTGGCTTGTTCTGAGGTGAGCGACAATATGTTGTATGTACTGTATGTGCAGTGTAAACTGGTTACTGTGTCATTCAGTTTCATCTGTGTCTCACAATCTTTGGCATTGTGTTACTGTTGTCACGAATGAACTAGTCAAAATGTGTACTGTTGCCAATCTTTGACATCAAAATGTACTCAAAGCGCAGGGAGGACTCAAAAGCAGACACAGTTTCATGTTAAAGTAAGCAATTTAATGTGGCAATGAGAGGTATGTATGTAATATACATTTTTATAAGCAGGTCTCAAAAAAACAGCTGGGCATTGTAGTTTTTACAAAAGAGGAGTAAATACTACATTCGTTAGGGACTATTTTCAGCAGCGGATTAATACACATTTGGTGCTCTAGTGTGTCTTTACAGCATCACCAGACAAACATAAAGATCCTTTAAAATCACTTGGAGATTGCAGTTTTCTTTCAGTCTTTGATATATTCCCTCATAAACACAGTTCATCCACATTTGACTCAGACCTGGGAAAAAAGGAGGTCGTGATGAATCTCATTCATCCACATCTCATTTTCTCCTCCAACTGCATTGTTACACTGTTTTCTTGTGAGTTAGAAAATAATGTACCCATGTTTTCATTAAAAATTTCAGTACAATCATTTTCCAAAGACTTTTTTTGTGTCATTATTTCAGATTCGGGCAGCTAACCTCAGTGAAGACTGCTCCTTTAGCAATGAAGTCTCCAGATTCAACTTTGGCTTGAAGCAGCATCATCAGGTATCCGCGCTGGGATAAATGTGTCTTTTACTGGCAGGTATCAGGGCTGTGTCTGTAATATAACCCTTCATCGTGGCTTTTCCTCGGACAGGCGTGCGTCAGAGGCCGGGCCCTTCGCTCCATCCTGGCTGTGAGGAAAATCAGCCGACAGGAGGCGGAGAAAATAGTAGACGAGGTCTTCGACACGTGTTTCAACGACCACGCGCCGTTCGGACGAATCCCGCACGGCAAGAAGGACGCTGGGTTTGCCTACAGAGATTACGAGAACAGAGATCGATATTATGCAAACCTTTAGTGTCGACATGTTCTCGTTTAACTCCCAAGGGTGCTGTGACTGGTGGTGACGCTGACAAATGCTCGGCGGCGTCGGGGCCCTGGTCAGTATAGAAGCCTCAACAGAATGACTGTCAAAAACGTTCTAATCCCCTCAGTAGGGATATTTAGATAATGATTTGTCCTTGGAGAAGGAAAGGAAGGAGGAAGAGTACATTTCATCTTCTACCTTAATTTGTTTTTATACTAATTCTGTATAAAGGGATTGTAAGGTGTGTTTTGCAGTGGAAGTGGATTATTAGATGAGGTCCCAGTGACTTATTTGCCATTTGTTTTTATTTGACCAATGGGTGCTTTTAAAGAAATACAGGATTTGATTTTTGTCCGTCGGTGTTTGCTGTGAAAGTCCTTTGCTGACAAATAAGGAAGTATTTCTGTTTGTTCTACATCTTGTTGCCACATTGACCTCCACTCATTTCTTGTAAATAGAGCTGATTGTGCTTAAATTAAACCAAATCAACTTGTGTTTGAATTAAAGTTTGATTCCTCCGGAAAGAGTCATTTGTGAGGACGAGGGGGGGGGGGGGGGGTGTGTTATGTTCGACGTTGGTGCAAAATGTTTGACTTTGTGACTTGCCAAAGAAGCATAAGTATGCGCATTGCTGATTATGACACCTTTATCTCTAATCCCAAGAGAGAATTCTTCAAATTAACATGTGAGGCAAGTAATATAAGTAAAGATAGAAAAGTTCTTCCACAACAACACAGTCAACTTTGTTCCCATCTGCGCAGCAACTGTAAAATGTCACTGCTGACATCTTTATTAGGCATTAGCATTTAAAGAATCTCGTATCCCTCCACAGAGATTAATGAGGGGGAAAGTTATAAGGGAATTAGCCTCATAATCCCCCTCCATTCCTCCTCCTCTCCCTATCTCAAAGACAACACCCTCTGCATCGTAGTCACAAAGACACTTGCTGTGTCTGCTTTTGGAGTGTTATATGCCACTTATCTCAACTTTCTCCTCTTAGAAAACACTACAAAACGCGAGATGAGCATGGGCTTGAAGGACAAGGCGAGTGGGTGGGATGACGAGCAAAGAAGATTAGGTTAATTTTAGAAGCTTAACAGAGAAAATGATAAAACGGCTTCGAGGCAGTGGGATTAATGTGAGACAAACAAGAAAACAAAAAAGAGGGAATGATATTTGGATTTGTGCAATCATACACTCAAGTAGGCTAAATAAAGAAATC
This sequence comes from Cebidichthys violaceus, assembly GCF_023349555.1. Lineage (NCBI taxonomy): Eukaryota > Metazoa > Chordata > Actinopteri > Perciformes > Stichaeidae > Cebidichthys > Cebidichthys violaceus. The sequence continues at coordinate 3,458,200 of NW_027176384.1, forward strand.
ATACGAAACAAAAGAATGACTGCTGGAATTGTTCACATATCAAATGCCAACTACTAAACACATTTGATACAATTAGACATGTGGAACAAGATTGTGGGTTTGTAAATTGGCTTATTTCATGCTCTTGTACCGAGTTCAGGTCAGGATTTAAGTAATACCATAGACCGGAGTCCAAGACCTTGCAACAAACTCACATTTAAATCTCACAAATATATTCAGCATTAAAATACTGTAATCAAAGCAGTTACAGGTAACATCTAGCGATGAGTTTGTTGATTGCAACCAAGTGAAACTCCTCCCGTATGCCAAGCGAGTAGGGAAACTATGGTAGCCGACAAGAAACCGCAAGTTTCCCTATCTAGAACCAGCGTTTGGTTCGACCCTTCTGGGCTACTGTAGAAACATGGCGGCTGGGCCATATGTAGACATAAACAGCACATGCTAAGATAACGTAAACATAACTATTCTTATTTTCAGGTGATTATACATGCAAGAAAACATACTTATTGTATTCTATTTCTGCCTCGACACTGTCCCTTTAAAATAACCACAGTGTAAATGTTATCCCTTCCCCAAATTGCTTAATTGCTGTAAAAACTACAGAGGATGCAACCTCAGTGATAGCTATATTGACAGCTTAATTCTGCTACTCTCTTTGCTTAACAATTTAGTAAAGTAGGCCTATATTTGGAAGACAAATTTAAGTGCAACAAAGCTTAAACACACATTAACTTATAAAGGTCTTACGGAGAACATGTTAGCAAACAGTTGCTTATTAGCAGACACCTACATGAGTCGTGTTTCAGGCCATATAACGAATGCAAGTCTGATATTAGTCTTTCCTTTTGGCTCTATTTTGGTCTCTACCAACTGCTGAGGGAACATCTCTGTCTTTAGCTGCTAGATACTTCACTATGTTTACCAGCTGGTGGCTAACTTCGATTAGCTACCAGCTAACTTTGATAATTATCTGTGGGTCTCACGTTACAGTCATTTCATCCATAAATACAAACATACCAATTATCCAGATTTAAAGTGAAATAAAATGTTTGTATACAGCAGTATACAGAGACTGCTGCCAAAAAAAACAGCATGTTGAAGCAAAGACATATAGTAAGAATGTAGTTAAAGCACTATTCCTCCGCTACCATCCATTTGACATGAGCAAATTTCCATCTGGTGTATTGCCATAGTGTTGAGGGGTAGTTTCATTTTCCTCATTCATGTCTGCAGTACCATCTCAGTCCTTTGGATGGCAGTTGGTGCCACTGATCCTCATCATCAGGACATCCAATCCAAACAAGAAAGAGCTGGTAGTGCTTTATTGATACATATAATTGAATCCATTTCCAGGTGAATGTTGGGCCTTTTATGAGCAGCGCTAGAGCGCAGTAATGAAGTTGCCGCTGCGAAGAGTGACGACTTTCATTATTCCATCTATTCAAGCAGGCTGCACCCACTGTGATCTAATTAGGATGCTCCAGCAACACTGAATTCCCTTCACTAATCTGCTGTAGGACAACATATTAACCCCGAGAGCACTAATGAACTCGTCTCATTAATTAGAATAATGCCAGATTTAGTTGTAGCACGGAGAGGCGATGGAGTGCGAGGACACCCACATGCCTTTGTGAAGTTTTAAGGTGTCTGCTCTTCACGGGGGTGGAGTTGATAATGAGAAACTGCTGAATTATTTAGCTGTACAGAGAGATACGTATTTCTGGCCCTTCTGCACAATACATATTTTCAGAATAAAATGAAAAGTAAGTGATGAGCTTTGGGGAAAATATGTTTGACACACACACACACATTTACTTCTCAATGTCTTGAATGACTTTGGAATGAACGTGAGCCGACCTGGGGAAATGCTGGTCGACATGGCATCCTTTGACCAAGGTGGTCATTTTTCTGTCCCATCTCAAGCACTCTGGGGAAAGACTTGAACAAAGAAAATATATTGAGTTCTTCTTCGCCTGTTCTTTAGCCCGAGGAGAACAATCTTATTCAGCTGATTGAGGACAAGAGTGCGTCTCTAAAGATGGCCACTGTGAACCTTGTTTTATCAGCCGACAGCACATCTGAACACAAGTATGAGGATACATATCCAGAATGAGGAGAGGAACAACATGAAAAAGGACAAAATGAAGAAGATAATACTTGTAATAGCTATACAATGTATATAAATATCTATCCAACTTTATGTACTGGATGTATGTTTCCTTGCATATTGGGTACACGGTAGAGGGTATTTTATTATGTTTATCATGGGCAGTGTGTGGGCACCAGGGAGGTTATTTCTTAGTAACGGTAATAGTAAAACTTTATTTGCACAAAAATATCAAATTATCAGCAGAGTATAGGATTATGAAATATGAAACAATATCCTTGTTTGCAACATAAAAGAATGAATATTCCTAGTTATACTTTTTTTTACCATAGATGACCAAGGAGTCTATCCATAACTGCCAACATATCGCATCTATTGTGCATAATACAGTGCATGTGATACTTTGGGATGCAATATATAATTCATTATGTGGTTAACAGGCGACACTGACTGTGGAAGAAAAAGTTGAAATCATTATAATTCACAGCACAAATCCTCTGGAGGCGAACCTTCCAACCTGACAATTAACTTCCCCAGCAGGGAAGCACTGTTTGAGACAGCAGCGGGGGGGGGGGGGGGGGGGGGGGGGGTGTATTAATTAATTATGTGTGCAAGTTGAGGATTAATTAAGGAGCTGTTTAAAGTTGGCAGAGATCATCTTTGTATTTGTAGAATTTTGTGTTCTTTAAACGCAACTTTTTGGCACGGCTCTCTCAAAGCAAGGACATCTATAACCTGAATATTTGGTTGGTTGACCACAAATCACAAAAGATAGAAAGAAAGACTAATTAATTAATTCATCTCATTGTACTACGGTGGGGAAAAGTAACTATTTTGTAACCTACCAGTAAGCCTCAAGTCTTGGAAATGAAGTCCTGATAAATCACAAATATTACTGTAAGGACTTAAGACAAAGGGCAGAGGAGAAGTGAAGCTGGAAGCATGAGGGACTAATGAGGGAATGAGATGCAGGCAGGGAGGTGGGGGGAGAGGCTCAGGTGAGGCGAATGGTGGGAACAGGGTTGGTGCAGAGCAGGAGGGAGTGGTGGAATCTGAAACTACAGGAGAGTTAGTGATATGGCATTAGTATAGTATGATATAAACATGACTATGTGCTGGCTGGAGTTGAAACCAAAATAAGTTGAGTCCAAAATAAGGCAAAAAGCAGCAACATTCCCAAGATTTAACTCTTTTAACTTAAATGTATTTCTTAATAACAGAACAGCAATTCTAATGATATATTCATTCATTCATGTTTGACAAGATTTATAATACTGTCTTTGCCACTCATTGGAAATTCTTAATTTTGTGTATTTCATACATCTCAGGTTCAAGGTTAATTTATCGTCATTCTACAACACGGGGTCATCGTGTTTTCAGTCATTTAGAGTCAAACAGAAAAAGGAAGGAGGTGGTGAGTTCGTTGTGTGCCCTTTTCTCACGTCGTCTCAATAACAGCAGTAAGTCGAGGGATTTGTGGGTGGCACACTGAATGACGTTTATTAGGAATGAAAGGACTGGAGATTATATCAGGGAATCCCCCTGACACACACACACACACACACACACACACACACACACACACACACACACACAGTGGATCATCTTGATACTGCTAGACATCCTGTGTAATGGTTGATAGGTTGACCTGACTGACCATAAGGTTTTGCATGGTCAGTCAGGTAATGTCAATGTGAATGTTGTTAAATACGATGAAGTCATGAGATTACATTACGAAGCTGCCATATTTGCTGTAGTATATTTGTTTCCTCCTCTATTTCTGGAAACTTCTACATGTCATTTTCTAATTTTTCAGCACAGATGAGAAGGGTTCAAGTAAATTAGCACTGGCAGACGGCTACCTTTCACTGCAGATATGTAGATGACTTCTACAACAGTAATTAAAGCATGCTGGCATTTGAATCCCCATTTTGCTAATGATATGCATGGTATTAATTAGGCCTAAGTGATTAACATAACAACCGCTGGACAATGTCCTGGGGTAAGAGCAGAGCTGATTTTCTTTTTTATTAGCTCTCCCTAAAGGTGCAGCCTCATTAATAAATTCTAACAGCCAGCTCTGCTAACCTTGACAAGTAATTTAGAAGTACAATTTAATAAAACTCTGTAGACTGAATTGAAAGCTGAGGGATATGTCGAGACAGTACAACAGAAGAACTATCACAAACACAAGTAAACTGTGAAGCAAGGAGAAGAGATAGAATAGAACCAAACAGAGGGGAAGAGAGAAGGTAAAAAATATAACAAGATGACAGAAAAGAAAAGAATAAAGTGCAGCGAGCATCACCAATCCAGTATTAACCTATGTTTCGGAGTGAATTTGTGGCTAATAAACCTTGACTAACTTTGATTTCTCCCACAAGTGATGAGCGGTTTGTGCTGGCAAGATGAAAACTACTTATATATACAAATTAGCCCTAGTTGAAGTAACAGATCTGGATCGCTTAAACCTGCATTAACTGATCTCTAAGCAGCACAACAAATGTAAACACGGCATTGATGGCACACGCGTTAGCTGACAATTGCCTGTTTACTCATCCAGCAGACATTTAGCAACATTAGGATTAATGTTTACACTTGTATTTTTGCTCCTTTTAGCTTTGTTTTGGGCTCCACCAACTCCTGAAGGAAACATTTGTCTTTTAAGCTGCTACCCGTTCACCGGCTAGTTGCTAACTTTCTCAGTCTGCTGTTTGGTGCAGACAGCGGGTTTATCAGAGGTTTCTTTTTCTGAAAACAGCTTCCTGCTGCGGCAGGAAATAAGGCTGATGAGAACTGTGAGACTGAACCGAAACAGTAAAGTTGTGGTTTGTGACATCAAAACACTGAGCTGAAAGATGCTAAAACGTTCCGAAAAGTTGAGGGGAATCTGCAGAGTTTGGGGAGGATTTTCTGTGGGTCTGTTGCTGCCAAAATATTGATTAGTGCAGCTTTAAGAAAAGGGTTTTAACATGGATCAAGATGGATCTGATCCAAAACTGTAACCTTTGTCGTAAGAATCATAAAACATGGAAGAGGGAAGAAACCACACTACCAAGAATGAATCTGTTTTTAATAGACCAAGAGGTCAGAGAGGTGGTCTGGAGATTTGGCTCGAGTCCTGCAGCCCTGTGAAGTCAGCTAAGACCGAAATCTCTTCTGCCTTTTAATTCTTTATCATTCGAAACTCCAAGGACATCGGAGGATCACCTCATCCTCCTCTCCGCCCATTTGCGAGAGGCGTCCGGCCTTTCTCCAAGCTGAGGGACTTCCAATTCATTGAAGGGAGGAGCGGGAGATTGCCTGAAGGGTCGACTCCCCTATCTGGTGAGCCAATTTGCTTCGACCTCTCGTCCCGTCTCCTGCGCGGCGAGTCCAGATAACTGTCCTCCAATCTGGTGGCTTTGTCACGGTTGAGTTCTGTCAGCGGCGTAGCAGCTGAACCTGAACGCCCACAACCGCAGGGATTACCGCATCTCCACTGAGGACCTGTGTGAGGGGAGGATTGATGCCATATTCTGCTGACATTTGTCTGTCTCTGACACAGTAGAAAGGATTTGGAACAGCAGAGTGGGAAATAGCCCACTAGAGTAGAAATAGCCCAACTGTCCTGCAACTGTAAGGTCAAGGGTTTGATCCCTTAAACTGCCAGGGTGTCCTTGAGCAACACAGATGTGAACACTTTCCTACAATTACACCTCTGTTCGATTTTTTTTTTGCCAAAATCAGTCCAGTGACATTTAGTTGATTGCATTTTTGGTACTGTTCAGTAACAAGCAGATCTCGTTATAAACAAAGGTCACATGACGCACAGGCACATGGATATTGGACAGGTTAGCGGTGTTGATCAAGCCATATTTGATTCAGGGTACCAAGCAAGTGTTTGGGTCCTGAGAGAAGCAAAAACGTTAACAAACTAATGTCCTAGTGTTGCCATTGATCATTCGAGCACAACTTTAAATCTAAATGAGAATGCATCTTCAACTCTCGCAGCAATCTGTCTAATTATCTTTTCCCCCCCGAGTTCACCTGCGTCGGCTCTACCTCAGCATGGGGTTCATTATTCAGGACGGCTTGACCCCGCATCTTCGCTGCACATCACACTCATTAGATGGCGGCGGGGCCAGGCAGGTTCAGTTGCTAACCAGCTTTTAACATCGCGCCCGGCACTATTGATCAGCCACTGGCTCGGAGACTTTTCGTAGCCTGAGCCAGCGGGTAATTAAAGAGTAAACTTAAAGAAAACACACAGAGAGTATAACCTGAACACACTCTAGTTATCTCACATAGTCAAGCAGGAGAAACACATTGATCCTCTGGTGAACTTTGGTGACTTGAATAAAGAGAGTTGTTTGCTATTACAAAAGCAGTCGGCTTGCAAAGATGGCCCAGTCAGACTCCTTTCAGATCTTCAAATTCAGCAATGCAAAACATGTGCAAGCATGTATGAAAATCAGTCTGGTGCAGACCAACAAAAACTGTTTCTGTTGTGCTTTTTCAGGTCATTGCAACCACACAAAAATGTAACTGAATATGACTAAATGCACATTGGCATGTCTGTCACAGCATATTTTTCCATTTGCGAATTGGTCCTGGGTTTAAATGCCACGCTTGGGTGCTTCACTTTGGTGAAACTATCAGCTATCAATTGGATGTGTGTATGGAACCACTAGAGGTCGCTCTGATGCTGCTTCCTGTTTCACACAAAAAACTGTACATTACGCAATGTAAACAGAAATTAAACTTAAACTTGTGCTTATGTGATAGAGTGAATACACACACGGCATATTGGAGGTGTGGCAGTACAGTAGAATTAATGATGTGTTTTCTTTTTAAAGCCCCCATTAAGTTTACAAACTGAACACATACAAGACAAAACATTTCTCACTAAAAGTATTTATTCTAAATGTGAGTTTAAGTGGCTCATCCCACAGTTCATTAGTTAAGAAAACACTCTGATTGGGTTTGCCCCACAGGCCATGGCAACCTTTTTTAAGTTGCCTCCACACGCAGTAAATCTTCTGTCTGCATGATTCAAGACTTTGTTGCTAATAAACGTGTGCATGGACCGTACCGCTGAGTGCGAGGCACATCTCACTTTTATCTCCAACCCTGCCTCCCAATCCCCCAGATCTTGTAACCCCCCCCCCTCAGGAAGACAGGGGTAGAAGAAAAAAAACACCTCTCCAGAAACCACTTCTGATGGAAAACGCAGCTGTTTGCAAGTTTGCTCGCTGAGAGAGCATGGAAACGGCTTGTAAGGCATGCTCCGACAGTACTTTAGGCCTCCTGGCAGACTAACAGAAGGGCACAGAGCTGTGGTTTCACGTGGTTCAACATGCTGCATGAGTCACTGACCAGAAACATGTCCCATGCAGCATGGTGAGGCTCAGTGGTGGGTGCAGGCCCAAAGACAATAAGCCGGGAGCCTGCATGATAACATATGTACATGATGCCCGGCATGCCAAATCCATGTGGATGCCAGGAGGAGCGCTTTAACAATGTCATAAGGGATGAACACTCAGATAGAGAAAGTTTAAGTGACAGCAAGGAGCTGATCCGGATCGTTACCAAGCCCAGAAACAGAGATGGATTGGGAAAAAAGAGCTTTTCTCTTATATAATTATTACAGACAAAAAATATCAGACCAAAATGACTACGTATTATCACAAATTGAGCCGTTAGATCCAATAAAAAAATGAAAGCTGCTCTACTCTATATTTCTATTGTCACAATGGATGAAAAGACCATCTATAATGTTAAAGGGGTCCCTTGTTGGGACAAACTCACAGAGAATTAACGTGTGACTCTCCAGTTCCCTCTGGCTTTTTTGAACACTGGTCTCAGTATCATTTCTATAGGCGCAGTTATTTTCATTGACAATGCTCTAAAAATCAACTGTACACTATCTCTGCCCGGCACCAAACAGCAAACAGGCCAAGTTAGCGACTTGAGTATAGTTGAGCGTTTAGCAGCTAAAGAGACAAATATTGAGTTGGTGGAGACCAAAAACAGTTTTAAAAGAGATTGAATAGTGGATTTACATTCATAAAGTGGCCAGAGACAAGACTTAAACAGGTATTTTCTAGTAATTGCAATGCAGAAACACCACAATTTATCTGGTTGAAAACCATTTTATTGTGGTCAAGTCTGAGAATGCAGAATTCCCCCAAAGCTAAATTACATTTTTGTGTTTATATTTGTGGTGCTGAAGAAAGGCGTGTTTTCATGTGATGTTGGCTCCCATTATTCAGACTCGCTGCAGGGAAGAGAGTTATAACATTGCACTCACGAAAGGGTGTTTTGTCATTTCATTAAAAACAAAGAGAGCCAGTCGCCGTCAAGCCTTTTTCTTTCAAAATGAAGAGTTTTTAATATCCCACGCTTCCCCTTTTAGGCAGTTTTGTGGGTGTCAAGACAGTCACTGCAGCTATGGCGAGGCCATTAAAATCAGGTGTTGCTGTATGATTGATGCAGTGTGCGCCACATATGTGCTGCTTTCACGCTGGTAATTACAACACTTTCAAAAGATGTTGGAATTCGCCTTTTGATGTACGTTCGCCTGCGAGGACTTTTAAGAACTCAACGGAGGACCATCTGGGACTGTAAAGAAAGTCGCTGGTGGGAAGAAAAAAAAACAGTCACATTAATCTGAAAATGGCATGAAGCAAGTTCTTTGAAGACCTTGGATGCGACTGCATTACACCATTACCAGTTTGCACAGACTGAAGCAATCATTGAAGATCAATTTGTACAACAACAGTAGCGTAAAATAGACCAAAATGCAATGCGAGCACAAGACCGGTGGAGTTCTGAGTGAGGAGGCGTGACAATAACTTTACTGGTTACTTCAAAATCTTGCTCTACTGATGTGTGTAGTGCGGCTGTCATCATTTTCTCCTCCCACTTCTAAAAATGCTGAGAGCAATAGGCCCAGACATGTCCTCTGGGGGGGTAGTTGAAAGTCATTCTGGGAAATGTAGGAACTGTCTAACCAAAGTGGAAGTAGACAATTCATGTTGAGGACAATAAAATTACACTTTATTAGAAACATGATGGAGATTTTCTTTGCAACTGTTTCTAGGCTTCTTATACAATGACCAGTTCTTTCTTTCCAACACTTCACTAATGAGACCAGTTTAATGAAACATAATTTGTGCATTGATTAAATAAAGAAACATAGTCCTACCTCACAACCTCACATCAGCAAACTAATTTGCTTCAATCCTGCGAGTCCTTGTCCTGAAACTGCAGAGGAATCTCAGACGCAAAGCAACATCTGGCTGGTTTTAAGAGTCATGGACAGTTTGCCGCAGGTGGTGGTGGGCGGGGGTTCATATGGGTTATATGGGCCGTGGAAGTTTAAAAGGGTCAATACATTCAGATACAACACAACTGTGGCTCATGTGGAGAGCTGGAGAGCGGGGAGGATGGCAGAATTTCAGTAAAAGTCTGATTTCTTTTCATATTAACAAAGATCTTTAATGATTCTGTAACAGATTTTACACAAGTACCGCAAGTACTACAAATACTATATTATCAGACTTTTACCTGCAGAAGAGAGGAGGTTTGAGGAATATACAAGTATTTTCACAGGAGCACAAAATCTATCAGACCTCTTTGTTTTTGTGCTTAAAAATGTGACTTTGTTGATCATAGTTTAGAGAGTGAAATAGCCATGAATGCCAAACAGTTCGAGGGAAAAGTCCTGTTTGAGGCCGGCATGGTTGAAATGATTATGTTCCCCTTCGCTATGATGGAAAGTAATGCTTGGGAGGCAATTTGTCCACCTGCACCTCTGAACAGCGGGCTTGGTAACAATTACTGGTCCAGGAAAGAAAACATTACAGAGTCATTACAATAATGATAGTAATTCAGGCCAGGATAGACGTAGCCTCTCCAGGCCTTCTCTCCTCCTTCTCTCCTCCTTCTCTTTCTGTCCCTCTTTTCCTTTCCCACCGGTACCTTGACTTGTAATGTCTTTTTATACAGATTTCTCATTTTGCACTCCTTTGAATTCATTATTCATTTGACTTTCAAGTGTCTCTTTTATACTTTGCAACCGTATCGGATGACCCTTTTCATTGATGCTTGGCTGTGATTCGAGTTTATAGCCCCACAAATCACAAATATTACCCTGGAGACACACTTTAGCGTAGGAATATTATAAAGGCTCCAAAGCGTACACACTGGCAGAGTGTAAAAAAGTCTTATTTATTTTTCATAAACTGAACTGATGGTGCCAAGACATTATCCACGACGCTGATGCAGTCGCCTCACAGTGGCTGCTGCCATCCAGTCTGGAAAACATTTGAAAATCTTTGTTATGAAGAGAGTGTAAAGATGCCTGTCCTGGTGCTGGGGGGGGGGGGATGGCTCCCCGTTTTCCATCTGGAGCTCGCTGAGTCAGTGTGGGAGGACGCGTGTAAGTTTTCAGCACAACAGAGCCGATGATAAAATATCTTATGAAAAAAGAAAAAATGGCTGCAGTCACTCTTCTGGGTGGGCCTGCGAGGGATTATTTTTGTATTTCTCAGCACTTTTTTTTTAGCAGAGTTAGACTGATATATAGGGCCGTTAAATATCAGTCATGATGTTCTGCTTTGATATGAAGTTTTAATATTTGATGCAGTTATTTAAACCGGTTTCAATCAAGCGAACTTAAAACAGTGTAACAAATCCCAGATTTCAACAGCTGCAAAATTGTCTGTTTAGCCTACGTGTTACTATTATTCTGTTGTTGTGTTTAGTTTTTAGAACGCTCGGCTTACAGTTGTATTCTTAATGCTGTTTTGTGGGTACAAAAGCAAAGCTTTTAGCTCAAGTTGAAATATTTTCAACTCGCGTGGATGCGCGCCATTCCTTTGACTCTGTATACAATTGCGCTGCCTATAACATTTACCTTGTGTTCTCCGTCACAGTCACACACAGTGAATCCTGAACCAGTCTCTGATTGGGTGACACCAGCAGCCGGTCACACCAGAGAGTCTCACAGCTAACAGCTAGCTAACCGCTAAAAGGCTAGTCAGCTGGGTAGACGCAAGCTCTCCGTCAGTCATAGTAGTTCTCCGAGCAAACTAGTAAAGCAACGTCGCTAACTGTACGCTACGCGCACAAAGTTTATTCAACAGAGGTATTTGAACCATCGACTCCTGTCTAATTGTTGACAAACCATGTGTCTTTAGTGGAGCAGTTTATAGTCTATCATACATTGACAATTAAAAACGAATTGACCTCCTACAAGATGAGCCTTTTAATGATGATATTTCATCAGTGTGATTTCAGAGGCTTTACCACTCTGACAAGAATAAAACTCTGGCAATAAAACTCTTGTAATGCACCAAATATCATCTATCAGCGACTTCAAACCAAAAATATCAGTACAGCTTTCAAAAGCAAATATTCTTTTTTTTTTTATGGCTGCTTTGATTTTCAGAGCGAATCATCCAAAGACAAACTATCCATCCAAACTGGAGTCTTTCAGTGCGTGGATCAGGCTCAGACGGCGCTGGTCTGAGGGGAAAAGTGAGAAATCCCCCCTCACCGAGCTGCTCCTATGCCACCTACTGATGTCGTAATTTCCCACTGAAACCTTAACCAAACAATAAATATTCGACAGCTCAGTTGTTCTTAAAAGCAGCGCTTGTTTGCACAACACTGCCTGCCAGAACACGCTCACAGGGTTCACTGTCACACACCAGGTTGGAAAGGCAGAAGCATATGGACCTATTTTTACTCACAGAGATGCAAAATCTGGCTTTTCTTGTGGCTATTAAACACACAAAAAAGCCTTTTTGTTTGTACATGGCTATTTTAATCTTTGTCTGTATGCGTTGTTTGAGTTTAAATGCCCCAAATGCTGGATCCACATGACGAAAAAAAAAGCCAAGATTGAATTCATCTCCTGTGGAGGGGCCGGCCATGGTGTACTCATTAATGACTGGCACACATGAAAAAAGTATGAGTTAATTGCTATGACATTCCAACCAACATATAAACTGTGGCGGTCCAAACATTCATTCCCTGAGAAGCTATTGAAAAATCCATCTGAGATGTAGGCAAATAATCAGTCCAAGGTGAAACTTTAGTTTGGAAGCGTTACTTCCCTTAGTGAGATTCAGCACAGCAGGTTTCACAAACACCATTTGGCGGCTCTGGGTCTCAACAAATAGTGGCTAGGTAACTTATGAAAACACTCACACCCTGTTATCTGATTAGGTCTACAAAGAGTTCTCAGCATCAACAAAAGATGGGAGATATTTCTTCTTTTTAAAGAAAGAGGCTCGATTAGCGTTGTGTCATGTTAGTCTTTCTCCTCGCTGTTCCCCCCCACCCCCCCATCCATCCTCATTCCTTCCTTTGCTTTCATTTGTTCGAGCTGTCGACAGCAGGCTTGGCCTGAAATTAAAAACCTTTAGTGTTTGTTTGCTCGTTGTCAGCGCGAGGCTTTTCCCATTATTCCACTGCATCGCTCACGCCTTTTGAAAACTGAGTTTGGTGGGGCGGGTGGTAGGCTCCGAAAATTAAAAAAACAAAAAACACCACAATCCCATCCCAAACTACATTTTCACATTCAGTGTTCAAATAATACGTCAGGCCTTTTAATAATAAAAATAACAGTAAATGCACTTTAATTATCCAACCAAGACATCTGACTTTGCATCTGTTTTCAGCTGAACTCCTGTTATGTTTAAAAAATGTTTTAAAGGTTTAATTTCTACCCAATTTGACATTTAAAAAGTGTAAAATTTAAATTTAAAGGCTAAAGGTTAAACTAAATATTTGCTAATTGGGATTTCTAACTTATCAATATTGGTGTTTAAAAAGAGATGATTGGTTAAACAGAGAGGTTTCGGTGTACTTGTGTGTGGAGGGGGTCTCTTGGCTCATAGTCTGGGGTCAAGCACACACTCAGTGCCAGTGTGTTTGACCCAGGAGCGTCTGAAGTGTTGATTCTCCAGGAGGTCAAAGGTCAGGTGGAAAGTGATGACTGATAGACTGATGACTAATAGAAACTCATCAGTTGTGAAAGGCACATTTTTTAAATTCGTATGTGCATCATAATGTACTCATTTTCATACTTTTTATTCATTTGCATCTTCCTGATATATTCTACAGTTGGACATGTTGTCAGTGACATTTTTAGGCCACTCAGTCTTTATATTTGCTATCACTGTTTGCTCTGCAGTTTTCCTCCACATGGATCAATACAGTTTTGTGCAATTATTTATATCCAGCTTTCACCAGCTGCTGCCAGAAGTGTGTAATGTCTACTGATACAGAGACAGAGCTCCACGCGTACTCTGACCACCCGAGACGCCACGGTATGCAACCAAGGGCTGAAACACGAACAAAATGTCTGTAAAAATGTCAGATTTCAGCACCCTTTGTCTACCAGGGGTGCAGTTCATAACTAAACGGTCAATAGAACAAGTTAGCAAGCTAATGTTAGTAAGCTACTAATTAGCCAGGGCACTTGCAAATATAATACTGCATAGCTTTCTGATGTATCCATATTCCACTGTAACAAAAGTTGCATACTGTAAAATGCTGTAGCTTAACATACATATAGTTAGCTTAAAACTGACATTTAGACAAAAAGCTTGCTGCACACGTAATGTTATAGTTATATGCATAGTGAGTGTCAGGATCCCACAGGTTTGCCATTGTTACTGCTCAGTTTGGTCTCTCAAAGGCACTTTTTTTTGGTTCAGCAGCTTATAAAAAAACATAGTTTTGGGTTCTTTACTGTGTTTGTAGTGCATCCCAAAACACAGTAGCTTTTAGGCATTTTTCTGTTGTTTGCTAGCAGACTAAAGTGACAATCAGGCACCTCCACGCAATACAAAGTCAATGGAGTGCCATGAATTATGCGCTCCAACTTTATTACAAGAATTGTCTTTGAGACATGAGAGGAAAGAGACTTACAGTGAGACGATGTAACTTTTGAAGGAGGAAATAACACATTATTCATCTAAAAAATAAAAAGTTTAGTTCACAATCAACAAAACACACCCATACTTGGTTCAGTATACACAGACGTTTTGCTACCATACTTGGTCTGGTATGACCAGTTGTATTCTGGCTAATATTCACTAAAGTTAGCAGCATTTATACAGATATTTTTGGTGTGGGAGCATAAAGTTGCTCTCTGGAAAACCCACCAATCACATGGAAGTTTCCTGTAGCCAGTAAGAAAAAGATGAGAGACCATGATAACCAACAGCATGAACAGCATCTTAATGGATAGAGCAAGAGTCCACATGCTAATAGCATGATGTAGATTTGAGTCACAGTGCAAGTTTTGGACATGCTGCAACACAATACTGTGCATTTATAAAAATGTGGTGCTCACAAATATTTAATCACAAAGGAAGCCTTTCTTTTTATTAAATTGTTTTTACTTCACAAAACTTTAGGATATTCTCATCTGTGGACCTTCATTCGTCTGTTTTCATGTAATATATCTTCACTTGTGCTGCTATCTGTGCATGTCTCTATTCGTATCCATTCTGACAGAGATTTCCAGACACTGTGAAATGGGCTCGAGCAAATTGAAAAGATAATTGCAGGCTGCCAGCAACACCAGCCACCATGTCACAGCCTCTCTTTGCATGCAGTGAAGGAATGCAACGAGGCATGAGCGACAGATAGTGTTGACAGGAAGACCGGAAACCACCTGGAGTTTAAACCAAACTGGCAAGGTCACCTTTCCTCATTTTTTGACCTCCTGTGGCTCGTAAAAGAATCCCTGAGGGGGTCAACCCTCCACCAGCCTGGACACATCCAGAGTGTTCGACTAAAGACAGACAACAATTCTTTTTCTCCTTATTGGCAATTTGTTTGGGATTACTTCTGAGGTGTTTGACACTGGAACCATAGGCGGGTTTGCTAAATGTAGGTTATGTGCTGCTAGCAGTTCTGAGTTAGTGTGCATTCCTGAAAATACATATTTGAGAGATAATAAGTAAAGCTGTAAATGTAAAAAAAAAAAAGAAAAGAATGGCTAAGAGTCCCAGGTGCAGGGAAACAGCTTAGCTTCTGGTGGTTTTGTTGTCTCATAAATCTCTAACTCTCATCACCTCAAGGCCTCACACCTAACACCTACCCATCAAAATATACATTACCAAATACCCCAAATCTCAAAAGCTGCTTGGAAATGCAGTATGAACCCGACTTTGTCAGACATAATGTAGCCTATGTACACCCAGGGAAAAGTCCAGTTGCCTAGACAGCAACAAAGACTATTAAAGCTGCAGCAATATTTATTTTTATACTAATAATGGATCAAACGAGTGTCGCTTAGAGTGTTGAACCCACAGAGAATTATCACCCAAATGTGCAGTTCCTTTCCGCTCTACGGAGCATTTTATCGTCTTTCAGCTCATTCTTTTGGTTTTGAAACCCGCAAATTGACTGTTTTGGTTCTGTCTCCCAGCTTCTCTGCTACTTCTGCTGGTTCTTTCATTGTTTTTGATGGGAAAAAACCCTAATAAACCCACTCACTAACTGTCCAGAAGCAAACAACAGAGAGACTAAATTAGCTACTATAGCTTGTTAACAGTTAACATAGCTTCATACTTTACAACGGAATGGTTTAATCTTCTTATCTTTCAAAAGAAACAAAACGTCACATCCTTTTAAAAGTGCCTGGACTTTACTTTTCATGTATGTTGGCCTTCATCGAGGCCAAACTGACAGAGCCTTTTCTATAGATTTGGAATGTCATCGTAGCCTCCATCTCTCAAATCAGTCTCTACAGGCTGATATAACCTCCAGAAAAGGGAAAATTGGACTTAAACTGTCCGGTTCAACTATTCTTAATTGGTTTTCCTCTCAGTATCAGTGTAAAACCTTTGAAAGTACAAGGCTGAAGATTTGAGATTTGGAAAGTGCGTACAGACAGCATCTTTCTCCAATGCCTCACAGACTGTGATTCACAGCCCGGTCTCGGTCTCAGCCATTATGGTTGTGTCTTTTACAGGCTTGGGGGTGTCGGTTATTGCCGACCACAGACACACAAGCAGCCTGACTGATTTAGCTCTTTAGATTTGTGTGGAATTAGTCACAGTGGAGGGCTAGCCGGTACAGCGGGGAGTTCAAGACATTGTTGGGAAAGAGAAAGCCTGGAGTGGGAGGGCCTTTTTTTCTTTCTGGTTTTATGACCCCTCAGGTTTCCACCTGTGCTGACATGGCTGAGACTTTACAATAGTCCTGAGAGAGTTACAAGCAGCCGGGTAGAAATTCCAGGCTTTTTTTCCCTTTCTCTTTCACCCCTTTTCCTTTTTTTCCTCTTTTTCACTGGAATGGTGGGGTGGGGGCCCCAGTTATTGTGGAACATTTGTCAGGCAGCCAGTTGCAGAGGCAGGGCCAACCGGTGATTTATGGCAACATCTGCAAGATGCAAAGCCATTGTATATGCTTTTAATCATACAAAGAGCCCTGGCTGGATTGGAGATTGAAAAGAGATGGTCTGATGGGGCCTGATGGGGTTTTATGGAGTCCGTGCTGGGATTCACACTGATGGCAACTCGTGTGAACGTATTATATGACCGTGGGATTTCTGCAGCTTGGCATTTCCGACCTGAGGTCGGCTTCAGCTGGTGTTTGCGCCAGGCGAATGCTGATGCTGTGATTCGATATGGTCAAAAGATTCTCACCGAAATTGAAGATAATCTGCAAATGATCGAAATGTTTTGTCACATAAGAGGGAAACCTAAAATGATCCTCCAGGAGAGAGGGAAAAACCACCCGCGAAAGCAACAGAACACAAATCTTGTTGGATTTGTCTTGTCAACAGTTTGAAAGTCGGACCCAAAGTGAGTGTGACCTCACATACCAAAAGCTGGGGTCCCCTCATTTTTTAAATGTGTATATTTTAGCACTGACAAAGCATATCTAATGTAGAAACGAGCCAAGTGGTCGTAAAAGTCAGACACCCATACTCCAGCTGATTCCCTGAGCTTCGTCACAGAGGAATAATCATTTCTGCCAGCCGCCTTTAGCTATTTAATATAATAAACATCTGCTTGCATGTCACCACATCTGGCAATATTGAAGGCAAATTAGCTACAAAATTCAGAGTGTCTGGCAGTGAGATAAGACCGTGGCGTGCTAAATTAATTTTCTTGGCTCAGTCCCTGTGGAGAGCAGAGAAGGCCTGGGGAGCTGACCCTGGATCAGTGTCTGACTGCTGACATGAACACTCCGGGGTCAGACGATGTAAATTAGACGCTGATCTGAGACCAGGGGGTAGCAGACTCCCTTAGCCGTCTGCCAGTCATTGGTGGTCTGGAGGAATTGTCAACTTCCTGTCTCATTTCTTCTGGACGTGGAATCAAAGAGGGGAAATTATTCTGCAATCTGGCCGGTGTTTTCTTTTTCCCCCCCGACTGGAAATGTGTAGTTTGTCGCTTGTTGCAGACTCGGCAGGAGACTGCAGGCTCCACAGCGCCTTTTAAAAAGTGGAAACGCCTCAGTCGCTTGCTAGGCCACAAATTGTTTTTTGGTTGCAGCAATTTCAGAGACTTTCCTTAAGGAGTAAATAAACCATTCTGAGGGGAATTACATCCACCCGCTTAATTGAAACATGCAGAATTTAGTTAAGTGTCAAACCTTGCCTACAAAAAAGGGAATCATGTATTGTTGAGAGGAGCGTTTGAATCCACCATTCCAGCTGCTAAAGTCTGAAGGAGGAAGAAACTCTCTACACACAGTTGCAATTAAGTGACCTTGAGCAATGCAGTTCAAGGAAAAATCCCCCCAGATACTCTTACATGGTTAAAAATGACCAACAAAACACAATCCAGGAGGTTTCAGGAGTCATCCAGGAATACAGGAGTAATTTTGTAATAAAACAGAGCACTCTATCTGTTTTCCCTCAACCTGCCAGGCCTACTTCTTCTTGAGCCAGAGAGTTCCTTGATGATGTCTATTGGCAACTCCTGTAAAACATGTGTGAGTTTAGTTGATGAAGAGCAAGAGTATGCCTCCACTAAAAACCTCTCTGGTCCATATTATTTCTCTGCCAAGTGTCCAAGAAATCAACTATAATATTTTAATATTCTGTCCTCCATGTTTAGCTAATTATCGGCAGTAATAAGAACTGCATTGTGGATTGCTAACAATGTGTTCCATAGCGATGTAGTGTTTTGTATGTTGACTTTTTTCTCAAAAACTATGACTATTGAAAGAAGCTCTTTCTCTTCTGGTCTGACATCTATCACCACACTGAGTTTATCATGCATCACTCCCCAGCCTCACTTATCAGCCCTGGAAGATCTGGTTTGTTAGAAATGGTTTCTGCTCTAACCAGACACGACTTCACACTGAGATAACATTATTAGGCAGACATGGACTGGTCCTCGAATGTTGCCTCAGCATTAGCAGCAGCAGCAGCAGCAGCTGTTTTCCAGGTGTTTGGATATGTGTGTGTGGCTCCACCATCTTGTCTTAATCGCAGTCTCCTCAAAGAACTGGCAAGACTTCCAACAAACCTCCTCATTCCTTTACAGTGGGGTAAAGGCATAGAAACCGGCGCAGCGTAGCCAACAACCAGGTGTACTTAAACATTAGTCAGCCAGAAGGATGGGAGCGAAATAACACGTCCTATGAAAAGCAACATCAGCATTTCCAAACACAAACTGACACAGACCTTTAGGTTGCATATGATTATAATAAAAAATCAATTTTACTACTTTTTCACTCCAGTTCTCTTCACGCTGCCAGATAAAACGCAAGACTGAAACAACTGCCCTTGGATAGGCGATCTGGATAAATCCCCATCCAAACTGCTGGCACCACCATTGTGCATCTGCCATTTCGTAAATAAACTCCACTGTGGCCGGCAGGACGCTTTCCAAGTGCAAGTTTCAACAGCTAGCCCCGGCGCACAAGCACACCTTTTTCCCCCTGTGTTGGAGAGGAGAGGCCTGAATCAACAAACCGCCAGGCGAGAAGGCCTGGGGGGAGGGAGGAGGGGGGAGAGAGGGAGGAAGCGGGGATGAGTCATTCGGCAAACAGAGAGAGAGTTAAGTTTGAGCTATGAGCTACATTTTTCTAACAACCAGCAATTTGTGGGTTAAATATGAATAACATATAATCATTTAAGTTGCATTTAATTATGAGCATCATCATTAATAGAGTCATTATTTATGATAGTGATTGCAGTCTTATTCACAATGGTGGTGAATCATAGCTGGAGTAATATGGGCATGTGAGCGTGGTATTATTACTTAGACAGGCTTGAAAATTCTGAGCACATATTAAAATATAAAATATTGCCACTGCACCTACTATTGCAATCAATCCTACTATAATTACTAGTACGCTTAATACTGATCTTTCAGCTACTACGACTACAACTACTTTGAGGTAGAAGAAGCAGCTGTAGTCCTCGTATCAACTACTGCAATGGAGACCAATTGGGAATGCAAGTAATATTAATAATGATAATGGTGGTAGAACAAGTAGTAATATTAACATGTATTGTGTGTAAGCAGTATTGATATGTTGTGTTTTATTTGTGTTTTAGTGCACAACTGCTTGCTTTCCTCAATAATAGGAAATGCAATCGGTAGAAGTAGATGTAATTGTTGTTGCAATAGTAGTAACAGACAAATTAGTAGTACCAGTATTAGTAACAGCGGTACCAGTTGGGGGGGCATATGGCTGACACCATTGTCAGGATATCATCAAGAATATTTTCCAGTATTTATTTAAGTTACAACATGTATGCAAAATCACCTCAGATCAAAGCCTTCAGCTTGCTCCGAATCACTAGTTCAGTAAATCAACGGTAAATCTGCACCACATGACAAACTATCATTTGTATTTTTTCCCCCAGCCCTACATGGAACCAGATTGTGATACCAAACATTTAAACATCCTCTCTGCCTCCGTCTCGCACTCTTGGTGGGGGGGCCTGACTGATGACAGACCTGAGGCGTCCTTGGCGGTCTGTGTGGTTCTGCTCTAGAAGGCCAGCGTTCAACACCCACCACCAGCAGCACAGCGTCCTCGAAATCTCAAAACACACATCCTGCACGATAAAGACAGTTAACATCATTGAAGACTCGGAGCTCTTAAGTGTTTTTTTTTTTTATTGTTTACATATGTGCAAAACATTTGCTTAATTCAAAGCTGGAATAACTGAATAGGCAGGGCTGCAAAATACTCATACACAAAAAGGTAAGCAAAATAATGGAATCTGTTTATATACAATTTACAAAATATAATAAACTTTATATAAAAAAAAATGTATAAATTCATCTATATTATTTAGCTGAAGCTGCGTCCTTGACGAACAGCTGCTAATATGCTCCTTTTTACTTTTCTCTGGGAACATCATATTGTCCGTTACATTCACTTGTTGCACATTTCAGGAGTCCTTTATTGCAAAAGTGTCCATTCAGTGAGGTAGAAGTTTTCTTGTTTTGGTCATCCTCTTCATGAAAAACAAGAGTCACTCAGCTAAGTGCTCGTTCTGCGCTGCGGGAAGGGATCCGTCCTGCTGCTGTCAAATGGCTGCTCATAAACACTGTCGCTCCACTCGGAGGCCGAGTCCTTGGTGAGACTGTTCTCCTCCGGGTCGGAATCGGCGTCCGGAGCGGCGTAGGGGTTTTCGTGCAGAGTTATCCCATTATGCGTCACCAACGGCGGGGGGAAGCCTGGGTAAATGTCCTTATTGGGCCGCCAAGGAGCCTTCCCAAATGTTCCTGAGAGAGAATGGGGCAAAGACAAGTCAGACCAACGTACAGAGAACATCCGGAAGAGTTCGGAAAAACGATCGACTTAAGACCTACCCATGAAGGTGTTGGAGGGGGAAAGACACTCATGAGGCTTCCCGTAGTCGTTGGCTTCTACCTCCTCCGCAGATGGCCGGTGGTCACTCTGCTGGGGAGGGGGCCCGTGGTGGAGACTGGCGTTGGGGAGCTGCATCAGGACCGAGGAGGAGCAGAGGTCAAAATGCTCAGACAGAAAGTAGTCCCTCATTTTAGAGTTGGTCAGGCTGCCGCTGTAGGACTCGATGCAGACGGGCTTTTGGTCGATGGAACAGCCTAAATGTAAAAAAAAAAAAAAGATAATGATGACTGTACATCAAATATTATGTTGTATAATGTTCTACATCAATAACAGTCAAAGAGTAACATTTTCTATTTAATGGAAGTATTATACAGACCTGTGAAGACTTCTGACGGGTCAGCGGAGTACATGTTCTCTCGGCGAAGCAGTGAGCCGATGGGACCTTGATAATGGCAGAGCAGAGGATCGATGGCTGCCTCCATGTCTGTTTCACTTCCTGTATCAAGCTGACAGAAACCTGTACGGGTTGAAGGAACCGTATCGTGTAAGAAAAACGTGAATCTGCAAAGGGATTCAATTTAAGAACAAAGAAGAAAAGGGTAGGTGTTTTACCGTTCATGTCTTTCTGCTGCAGGTAGAAGCCGCTAAGTGACGAAGTCATATACTGATGGCTGCTGCCACTCTCTGATGGGATGTAGCCGTCCTGTCGGTCGGCGAGCGTTCCCTGAGAGGACAGGTAGCTGGGGATGTCGGCGGGCAGGTTGGTCTCATCTGGGAGCGCAAGGACATCAAGTTATGTCATACACTTTCATTTTCTATGAACAAATTCGGTGATACTTCTTCAGAGAACCCTTTGTTGACCCTGATAAAATGAAGGCTAAACAACAACCATCATCCACCGACCTGTGTTGGTGACGCTGCAGTCCTCATTGCGTCGCCGGGTGTGGTAGATGATGACCACCCACACCAGCGACGTGCCCACCACGCAGCACACCACAGCTATGATGACGATTCCCACTGTGGTCCACCCGTCGCCGTCCGATCCGGCCCCGCTCACCATGCCGACTCCCACGCCGCCCTGCACTCCGGAGTCGCAGTTGGGATTCGGTATGACCGCCAGCCGAACGTTGCCCCTCTCCGTGCCCAGCGCGTTGGACATCTCGCAAGTGTACTTCCCGGCGTCCGCCTCCGCCGCGTCAACGACAATGAGGAGCTGGTTGGCGGCTGCGAAGAAGTGGCGCTCGGTCAGTACCAGGGGACTGTCATCTTTGGTCCAGTTTAGCCTCGGGGGAGGGCTGCCACCAGCTATGCACTGGAGGACGGCGGTTTCGCCCTTGGCCACAGTGCGATCCATGAGGGGCCGCAAGAAGGAAGGTGTTTCTGAAAGGAGGACCACAGCAGCAGAATAGAATAGAAGTTAGTGTGACAAGGAACCAAAAATATCAGAATGATGAGCGTACAGTCTACTTTTCAACTTAAAATGGAACAAAGAGTTCCTTTCTGCTCCGAGAGTGCTCACCTAGCACAGTTAGCGTAGCGTTTGCAGAAATGGCTCCAGCTGTGTTCTGAGCCGTGCAGCTATAAACGCCGATGTCCTCGGCCTTGACGTCCACTATGAAAAACACGTCGTCCTCCGGCATGACGTGCATACGCCGCTCGCGGGCGGCAGGGAAGTCGGTGCCTCCGTCTTTCTGCCAGGCAATCTGAGGGGAAGGGTGACCAACGGCGGCACATTCCAGCCTGGCTGTTGCTCCAGCACGGATACTCAGGTCCATTGGCATCTTGGTGAAGGAAGGGAGCACTGGAAATGAGATAAGGACATTACATTAGAATCTTTTAAGAATTTGAACCAACCAATTGGCTTCTCCCATCCCAAACTTACTGTTGACAGTGAGTCTGGCCTTAGTGGAATAGGATGATCCAAAGTGGTTGGAGATGACACACTGGTACTTCCCCTCGCTGGAGAACTCCACATTACGTAGCTCCAGGGTGGTCGTATACTCCGTCACCTCCGTCTCGCCCCCCGTGTCTCCCTGCACACGCAAGTGGGCCTGGTTGTGGATCTCTGCGTCGTTCAGGACCTCGTTGTCTTTCTTCCAGGCGAAGGTCATGGGCGAGTCGCTGGAGCTGGCCGCCGAGCAGACGAACGTCACGTTTGTACCCTTGAGCGCCGACTGGGTCTCCGGCTGTACGGTGATTTGAGGCTTTGGGAAGTCGTCTAGGAAAATAACAAAAGGGACACTTTTAAATGCCTGTATAAAACGTATGTGTTCAGGTCTGGAAATGGCTATTTAGCCATGTCTGGTGCATTTTTGGGGGGTTTTGATGGCAGATCTAAGAGGGGAAAAACTGAACTGAAATATTTCCTCAGTAGATCTCTATGATGGTAACGAGGAAAGCTGAAAACTTCACCTAGTACATTTCCATAGCGTTCTCTTCACGAGGCTCATTAGCTTGACCAGGAGCCGGGGAGGAAAATACTGAACAATCTGGGTCAGCTCGTAAATGGAAAACCTGTGTGAGTGTCTGTGTGTGTGTGTGTGTGTGTGTGTGTGTGTGTGTGTGTGTGTGTGTGTGTGTGTGTGTGTGTAAAGGTGTTCCACCAAGTGAATGCATCACTTACCACACACAAACTCCTCCTGGCCGACGGCGAACACGCTCCTGCCCTTCAGCATCTGCGGGTGGGCGCAGCTGGCGTTGACGCAGGGCAAGAAGGTTTGTTCTGCCACCCAGACGGGAAGCCACTTCAGCTGGCAGTCGCACAAGAGGCTGGAGGTGTTCAGACGCCTGCCAGGAGAGAAGATACCACAAAAAAAAAAAACGTAATTCACATAGAAATATCACTTTTAAATGGTTGGTTTTCAGTGATTTTCGTCTTGAGTGGAATCTACAGAGGAAGGTGTGATCAGTGCGTTAAGTCACAATAATTTTGGGAAAATTAAAAAATTCCATTGCGTAGCTTTATACCAGGCACTATCCTTTAGTTTGAAGGAGACAAAGGAACCCGTGAAGCCGTTAATAGCACTGAAGCAAGTGCTGTTTGGTGCTGGCTTTCCCCAGCAGACCATAATGAGTTTCACCTGGTGCTCTGTCCCACAAAAGCTGCCCTTAAACATGCTCATACTCACAGCTCCTGCAGGTTCTTCATCTGAGAGAAGGCGTTCGCCTGGATGGACATGACTGCGTTGTTGCTCAAATCTCTGAGGGAAGAGAAAAGAAATTAGGACTGGTAAGATGGCAGCTTTTTTCTGCGTACATCAGCCGTATAGAGTGAAGGCTACAAAAACTTCAATCGAGAGGGGGGAAAAAAGGTCTGGGCTCCAGAACAATAAAACTCTGGGCAGCAGTTTGCTGTGTTAATCAAGAGAGGCCCAACTCTGGGCTGCTTTGAGCTCTGGCAGCGGCTGGGAAAAAACTCTAATTAGAATCAAATGCAGCTGTTGTGTGCGCGCACACACACACACACACACACACACACACACACACACACACACACACACACACACACACACACACACACACACACACACACACACACACACACACACACACACACACACACACACACAGAGTTCCTTCCACTTGCCTTGGTGATCGATATAGTCTGGCACACATGTAAAGATACTAATGGGGGAGTTTTTTTCTCGATTCCACATCAAAGCAGTGGAATGGGAGAAGACAGTTTTGGTGTATGGCTCTAACAAACAGTCTGTGTGTCTCCGTGTGATTCACCCTGCTTAGTTTACAGCTCGGACTTATGGAAACAATCAGTGAAACACGAGGCAGACTCACAGGTGCTGCAGCGCGTCTAGGCCTGAGAAAGACTTCTTGGTCACCGAGCGGATCTGGTTACCCTGGAGAAATCTGGGAAAAAGACAAGATTCTAATCAATTTCAAACTTTTGCTTCATGTTCCATAAAGTCACCCAGTCCAGGGTGAAACATCATGTTAACGTCGATAATGAACTCACAGTTTTTTCAGCTTGTCCAGAGCAGAGAAAGGGCCATTCATGTCTTCAATGGTCCAGGAGATTTCATTATTTTGGAGATCCCTTTCCGAAGAAAACAAAGACAGACCACCTTGTAAAAAATCCACACCCAGAAAACAACTGCGCTTGCGATGGTAATAAAACTTTATGCGGCTTTACATTTCGTGTGAGGGGGGAGATGTTCAAGACTTTAAAATTATATTCAAAGCGGCTCCATGCCTTACAGGAAGTTCCTGCCTGGCCTTTGCGGCGCTTTTAAAAGTCTGCAATGGCTTTTCTGTGTTGTGTAGAACAAGTTTACAAGGAAATGCTGCATATAACATGTGTGCTGCATTTTAAACTTCAGTTGAGGGGATAAATATACTCTGCATGCAATTCAAATATGTATGAGTTACCCTCAAAAGAAGTGTAGCCACAGATCCTCCAACTAACATCTGTGATTTTATATTAGATTTCTGTTGTTAACCCCCTGCTTTTTGTGAACTCTAATTAAATTACCTCAACAGTGACAGCTATTTTCAAAGTTATGAAAACCTGCAGAGCATTGCTCCTTAATATTTACCAAGTTATAACTTAAGTGTTAACTAACTGGAGATTTACACGTCACTAAAATGAAACTGGTTTCACCACACAAACTTATTTTTACTAGTTCATTCTAAATATTAACACCCAGGAAGTGCAAGGTTCCTAAATATAAATAATAATAATATAAATATAATAAATATTTAGTAAAAATGTATAAAGATAAAGATAAATAGGTTTTTATTGTCATTGTAGTGATACAAAATTCCGTTTAGTAGCCCTCAGCCAGCCAGCAGCAGCAAAGAACAACAATAATGTCTCTTTGTAAGAACCAGTTTGTGTGTGTTGCAAACTGTTTCAATTTAGTGTTACATAAATAGATAGATATAATGTAACTTTTTACTAAGTTTAATTAAATTTGCTGGTGCAACCAGCAAACTGAAATGAGTCTCTCTGCCTTTACTTTATTGGATTTTCTTAGCGGCTCAACAAGAAAAAGCTCTTGCTATTTGATTTTTGAGGGAATGAACCTGACAATTATAGTTCATGTTGCCCGAAACATCTTCCGCTATCAAACTCATAATTGTGACGGATGAAAAAATATGGACACGTAACTGCTATAAAAATACACCAAAGAACTTCATACACAGCATTTGAATGCTAAATCTCTAAAAGCCAAGATTTTCCCAGAGAAATTGCCTCCTTTGATCCCTCAGCTGCTATAATGCTTTCAAACTGCTATTTTCCTCCTCGACATGCCTGGTTATGGCTGATTGAGATTGAGGAAGGTGTGTGTGTGTGTGTGTGTGTGTGTGTGTGTGTGTGTGTGTGTGTGTGTGTGTGTGTGTGTGTGTGTGTGTGTGTGTGTGTGTGTGTGTGTGTGTGTGTGTGTGTGTGTGTGTGTGTATATAGGAGGGGGTGGTGGATTTGAAGCCCTGAAGCTATCCATGTACAGCTAGCTGCACACCTGCCCTATGGTGACCTCAGCAGTGAAGCTTACATTTGGTTCCAGTTTAAAAAAAAAATCCCAACCAGAGGAAATGTTACGGAGCCTCTCTGTGGGAAAGGGGGGATGGGTGTATGTGGGTGTGGGAGAGGGGGGTCGGGCGGAGGAAGGGGAGATGTGGGGGGGGGTTGTTGAGGTCGGGGTTATGCCTCTCGGAGGTTGTTTTTTTTTTTCATGTGTGTGGAGAGACCTCAACACAGTAATCTATTTCACATCCCCAAAACAAATCAGGCAGGACATTTCCACGCTTTAAAGTGGGTGGGGGGGGGGGGGCGATAGCACTTATTTTTTTTAGGGACTTGTACTTACATTAAATGTTATAGATAGTTGAAACACTGAATCACACAAAGTATCTACTTAAAGCAATAGTTTGACATTTTAAGACTTGGACTGATTCCCTTTTTCGGAGCTAGACTTGAGACAGGATTAGCTGAGTTTAGCACAAAAACTAGCGAACAGACTGCCAGTCTTAATCTGTTTAAAGCAAAAAATGATATGCCCTCTGTTTGTAAGAAAATGAAAAAACACTTTCCAGAGTTGAGATAACATTTTTGGTTCTGTATCCATTCCCTAGATGTTTAGGCGCGAGTTTAAAACTGACAACATTCAGTCTATTTGATTTCACATTGAAAAGACAAGTCACATCAGAGTCAAACACGCCAAGTACAAAAACATTGGGAAAACCTTTTGCATAGTATTTTTGTATGAAACTTTTGAATTTAACTCACAGCATCTGCAAGTTGGAGAGGCCGCGAAAAGCCCCGTCTGCAATGAAGCTCACGCGGTTGTTTCCGATGTGGAGCTCGTCCAGCACGCTGAGGCCTACGAAGCTGGATTCCTCCAGTCTGGACAGATGGTTGATGGAGAGGTCGCTGTAGGACAGACAACAAAAACATGTAAAATTGTGATTTCAACTGATTTTGTACGAGTTTGAGGAGATCAACTTATGCAACAAAACAGAACTTGGGAAGCAAATGCGTTTTTTTGAGTAAACTTAGATAGCTTAGAGAACAAATCAGATAGCTGAGCATGTCCCAGACAACAGGCGGCTTGTTTACTCTCAGCTTTGTGTGATAAGAGCGAGAGAAACACAGGTTGGGTCGGGGGGGGGGGGGGGACAACAACCTATCTGTGAAAATCACTCCAGACACTGCAAACACTGAACTGACCGCTGCTGTAAACAAGAGCCACAACAAAGGAAATTCAATCTGCTTCCAGGAATGTGTGTTGATGAGGGGGTAAATCGCAGACGTTTGTGGGTAACGTAGTATTTGACTCAGGGAGAGACTGCGATTAATAATAGAATTTCCAATAGGAAGAAGAAGAAGAAGAAGAGGGATTTTCGGATGTCGGTGTGTTGGCTCAAGTGACGGCAGAAAAGAGAAGAGGCAAAGGGGTGTGTAACATGTTGGCAGTGCTTTAATGTTGGCACTCACTGGCAGAGCATAAGAGACGCTGCTTTGTCTGTGTGTGTCTGTGTATGCGTGTGTGTGTGTGTGTGTGTGTGTGTGTGTGTGTGTGTGTGTGTGTGTGTGTGTGTGTGTGTGTGTGTGTGTGTGTGTGTGTGTGTGTGTGTGTGTGTGTGTGTGTGTGTGGTGGTGGGGTCGGCGACAAGAGGAACTGGAGTGTGACGAAGGGCAGGCAGGAGTGCCAGAGGGGAGGATAGGGCGACACAGAGAAGTGTTGGGAGTTCAGAGTGTGAATGGAAAGTGAGGAGGGAATAACGAGGGGGGGGGGGGAAGGTGGACTCACAGCTCGCTGAGTTTCTGGCAGAACTCCCAGGCGTCGGGTCGGATCCTGCTGATGGCGTTGTGGCCGAGGTGGAGCTGCTGCAGAGTCAGCAGGCCGTACAGCCAGCCTTTACTCACCTCCGTCAGGTTGTTGTAGTCCAGCTGCCTGCAGGCCCAGGCCACACACACACACACACACACACACACACACACACACAAAATGAGACCTTATGCCACATTTGGAGGTACAGAACTTGATGCACATCGCATGCGACTTTGCTTACAGGACTTCCATGTTGCCGAGGCCCCAGAAGGCCCCGTCCATCAGGCGGCTGAGGCCGTTTCTCTGCATCTTCAGGGAGCGAAGAGCGTGCAGGCCGTGGAACGTCAGGCCCTCCACCCTGCGGACACGGTTCCTGCTCAGCTCCCTGAAACACAGACGAGTAAGTGCACAAGCACAAGCAAGGAAAACGTACAGATATTTTACAATGTATTGTATAATGTAACAGTACCCTAAAACATATAGCATAAAAGGCCATGTTGGAACTCTCAAAATAACAACAACTGGCCGATAGCCATTTTTCCAAAAAGACAGTAAGCCATGGAAGAGAGATAGTGAGGAAATTAAGCAATGTTTGTAAACTGTTCAATATAAATCACTTTATGGACCTTAATATTACCCTGCCAAAAAAAATGATTTTATGTCCTCAACTTTGCAAGTGACAAGCCTCCAAACTGTTGTGGAGTCAGGTCAAAGGTCACGAACCGACATGAGATATTTCCCAAATAGAACAAAAAAAACAGTAAAGCTTACAGGTGCTGGAGGTTGGGCAGCTGGAAGAGCTTTGCCGGGATGGTGGAGATGCGGTTGCGGTTGAGCCGAAGAACCTGCAGGCTGCTAGAGAGGTTGGTGAAGCAGCCTGTCTCCAGTGATGAGATGCGGTTGTTGTTGAGGAACCTGAGAGAGAAAGATTAAATTATGAGACACAATAAAAGCCGTATTGCAACCACAGAAACATGCATACACTTTGGGCTATTCCCACCATTCAGACCCACTAGTGCATTTTGAATGTTCATCAGGCACAAACTGAACTGGAGACACTCACAGGTTCTTGAGAGGCAGAGCGGGGAAGGAGCTGGCCTTTACT
This sequence comes from Cebidichthys violaceus, assembly GCF_023349555.1. Taxonomy (NCBI): domain Eukaryota; kingdom Metazoa; phylum Chordata; class Actinopteri; order Perciformes; family Stichaeidae; genus Cebidichthys; species Cebidichthys violaceus. The sequence goes on from NW_027176384.1 coordinate 3,487,505, forward strand.
TCCACGATGTTGTTGTTGCTGAGGTCGAGTGTTTCCAGGGCGAGGAAGGGCCTGAGCTGCTCCACAGAGATCCTGGTGATCCTGTTGTTTGCTCTGAAAATACAGACACCGTCGCTCCAATAAAAGACAAAAATACTGTGTGCTTAACTAGCGCCGCACACCGGTGTCATGTTTCCAAATATGCAAACAGTCAAGTCCCTCAATTAGCGTATGGTATAAAAAAAAAGAAGGAAAACTCTCACGCGTTTGTAAAGCTGCAACTTACCACCCAGCGTGAAACGCTGTCGTCCTTTTCTTTTCTTTTTTTTTGCTAATGTTGCATGCATATTTCCAGGTATGCCTACAAATTGCTCGGTATGATCAATGTTGCAAGCTCTTCAAACCAAGTCCAAACAACCTTTCGGTTTAGCGATGTGTGATTTTGTTTATAAGGTAATTACCAACAAGGTATTTAAAAAAGTAACTTGCCAATTACTTGGCTGATGAATACCATTCCCTCAGTGAAAGCATGCCTCGGCAGAGGCCAGCAATTTCCTGAGCTGCACGCCCCCTAAATTGCAGTGCAGGGACTGCTTAGTTATAAACAGAGCCCGTACAGTGCCCTCTTTGTGCATGAGACTCGGCAGTAGAGAGAGAGAGTGAGGGGTGGGGGGGGCAGGAATTCCCTCCAATGCACCAGACTACAGGCCTCGTTTTCAGTATTCATTGCGATGGTTACAGTCCCCCCCCCCCCTCCAGCTACACCTTACTGACCAGAGAGCTGTTAGTTTTTCTGATTCACTTTTCCAGCAGCCCCTCGAAAAAAACCCATCAAGGCCAGTTTCCTAATGTAGCTTTAATTTGGGATGTGGCGTCGTTAATATTTAATTATTGAGAGCCGTCAATCAACCACTGTACGCGCTGCTTCTCGAGAGTGGCAGCTGTCATGAAATGTTTCGATGATTTATCAATTGACTACCGGTTTCCTATTTCTATAATTGATGAAAACACAGATTATTCCCAAATTCAGGTATATATATATATATATATATATATACACACACACACACACACAGTTGTGGTCAAAAGTTTACATACACTTGTAAAGAACATAATGTCATGGCTCTCTTGAGTTTCCCCGTTATTTCTACAACTCTGATTTTTCTCTGATAGAGTGATTGGAACAGATACTTCTTTGTCACAAAAAACATTCATGAAGTTTGGTTCTTTCATGACTTTATTATGGGTTAACAGAAAAAGTGATCAAATCTGCTGGGTCAAAAATATACATACAGCAGTGCTAATATTTGGTTACATGTCCCTTGGCCATTTTCACTTCAATTAGGCGCTTTTGGTAGCCATCCACAACCTTCTGGCAAGCTTCTCGTTGAATCTTTGACCACTCCTCTTGACAGAATTGGTGCAGTTCAGTTAAATTTGATGGCTTTCTGACATGGACTTGTTTCTTCAGCATTGTCCACATGTTCTCAATGGGATTTAAGTCAGGACTTTGGGAAGGCCATTCTAAAACCCTAATTCTAGCCTGATTTAGCCATTCCATTACCACTTTTGATGTGTGTTTGGGGTCATTGTCCTGTTGGAACACCCAACTGCGCCCAAGACCCAACCTTCGGGCTGATGATTTTAGGTTATCCTGAAGAATTTGAAGGTAATCCTCCTTCTTCATTATCCCATTTACTCTCTGTAAAGCACCAGTTCCATTGGCAGCAAAACAGCCCCACAGCATAATACTACCACCACCGTGCTTGACGGTAGGCATGGTGTTCTTGGGGTTAAAAGCCTCACCTTTTCTCCTCCAAACATATTGCTGGGCATTGTGGCCAAACAGCTCGATTTTTGTTTCGTCTGACCACAGAACTTTCCTCCAGAAGGTCTTATCTTTGTCCATGTGATCAGCAGCAAACTTCAGTCGAGCATTAAGGTGCCGCTTTTGGAGCAAGGGCTTCCTTCTTGCACGGCAGCCTCTCAGTCCATGGAGATGCAAAACACGCTTGACTGTGGACACTGACACCTGTGTTCCAGCAGCTTCTAATTCTTGGCAGATCTGCTTTTTGGTGGTTCTCGGTTGACTCTTCACCCTCCTGACCAATTTTCTCTCAGCAGCAGGTGATAGCTTGCGTTTTCTTCCTGATCGTGGCAGTGACAAAACAGTGCCATGCACTTTATACTTACAAACAATTGTTTGCACTGTTGCTCTTGGGACCTGCAGCTGCTTTGAAATGGCTCCAAGTGACTTTCCTGACTTGTTCAAGTCAATGATTCGCTTTTTCAGATCCATGCTGAGCTCCTTTGACTTTCCCATTGTAGCGTTTGTGGGCGTTTGTATCCAATGAGCCCTATTTAAATGGCCTCAGAGAAGTCACCAGCTGTAGTCACTCATAATCACTCACAAGAAGTTAAGAGGCCATGCTATGAAGCTCATTTCATTGACACAACTTTCTAAGTCACCAAAATTGCTAATTCATGTTGCTGTATGTATATTTTTGACCCAGCAGATTTTGTCACTTTTTCTGTTAACCCATAATAAAGTCATGAAAGAACCAAACTTCATGAATGTTTTTTGTGACAAAGAAGTATCTGTTCCAATCACTCTATCAGAGAAAAATCAGAGTTGTAGAAATAACTGGAAACTCAAGAGAGCCATGACATTATGTTCTTTACAAGTGTATGTAAACTTTTGACCACAACTGTATATGGAAAACCAGGGGTTATTACCCATCTATTCACACACACACCTCTCAGGTTTTATACTCATTTCATCCACCTCAGGCAGAGAGACAGCGCGGCACCACGCTGCTGTGAAATGGAGATGTCTCACCTACTTCACTGTGAGGTAACACCGAGAGAACTCGGTGACCTGTTTTCCCCACTCGCATTGAATGCACTCAGGGCACGTATCTCGTAAACGGGGTTCCCCATCTGGAAAGTGCAACACCTTTTGGCAATCTTCTGAATCCAACGCACAGAGGGGAGGATTCACGAGACGACTAAGACACAAGACGGACGGCAGTTTGGGCAACGCCGGAATAAAAACCCATCAGAGCGTTAGTCTGAGCTTAAATGCTCGAGTCAACCTCGGTGCTGTCAGCTAGTGGGCTGGCAGGGTGGGCAGACTGGCCGAAATTACACAAATAAAACTCTTTCTAATGCACTGAAACTGCTGGAAAAAATAAAATCATTGCTAGATTAAATTGTTATATTGTTACACAGAGTTTGGTGTGTGTTCAGGACCAGCCAGCATGCTCTCTTTTGTTTGGACATTTGCAGAGAGCCTTCCACACACCACGGCCCCCAGGTCCCAGACAAAAGCGCAGCACACCACCTGTATCTCGGTTTTCATGTTCCCCCGACTGGTCGCTGAGAGAGGGGAGGCCGCCTGGTGGGAAAGAACCAGTCTTTCCAGTTTCTCTCGGGGGGGGGGGGTAAAGCCAGGGAGAGAAAGGGGCTTGCTGCACACTTCCTGTCTGTGAGGACGAGGAGACGGACCCTGGAGTTCGAGTTGGTATCAGAAATCTGGCCAAGTTATTATTCCATAATCCTATGAGCTCTCTCCGATTCGTTACGGCTATTCTGCAGCAATCTTCTGTAGTCAGCCATGAACTCTGTGTGACTGCACGGCCAGACAATTGCAAACTCATTTCCTTTTCCCCTCTCGTCCCCACAACAGCTCAATGAGTGCTATTCCGCCTCCTCCGCGCACAAACAGGCCCGACATTGTACACTTCAATGAGACACACACTTCAAATGTGTGCATCCACTACGCTATTGGATAACGTGATTATAGCGCCATTACAACTGTGGTTGCAGGGCTTTGCTGCAGTTAGTGGAAGTCAATAGAGGGCGGGCCATGTGTCAATAACAGCCCGAGGCTTTACAAGTATTGATAGAATGCGTACTCAATAAACTGAGGCGAGAAAAATCAATGCTGTTGTGCTGCTCTGATTACAACCACACAAAACGCTTCCTATGCATGACATAAAGTCAGTGTAACACTCTTTTTTTTGGATAACTAACTAAAAATGAGACCAGACCTCATTAGAACTTGAATTACTAAAATGTGAGAGGGTAAAGCCTTTTTTTTTTTATTACCAGCTTACTGCGCCAACACAATGTGGCTTTCACACGAGCGCATACCTGCCAGCGCTCCTGACGAAACTCGTGTTTCTGGCCGTCAAACCGACCACTTTCACAAGCTGAGAGGTGATGCTGTTATGTAAGATTCAACGATCCATGATGGAGAAGTTTTCTGTTGTTGTTGATTTGTGTTTCCAGCGAAGCTCCGTCCACAGTGCAAAAACTATTGCTTTTAATCGGGGAAGTTCTTTAAATGGAAAGTCGCTTTTTCTAAAACCGTCTCGCTCGTAGTGTGCATTTGTGTGTGTGTGTGTGTGTGTGCATATGTGTGGTGGTGCGTTCGTGTGTGTGGTATTTCCTATTGGAAAAAGAACAGAGTTTTGAGAAGCCATCTGATGACTCCCTCTCTCTGCAGTGGCGCCTGTAATCAAAACCAGGGCTGCGATCGCTGTTGAGACGCCATATTAAAACTCTGCACACTGTGTTTCACTGTGTACTGTATATCTCACTCAGATCGCTGATCATCTGAACGTGTCGGCTCCCAGTCGGAGCGGAGAGAGAGAAGCAGGGATCGAATTAACACAAAACTTTGCACAAAATGACAGGGGAGCTGTAAAATTCTTGATGTATCAATGTGTTTCTATAGTGCGCAACTTCAAATTATGAATGCTGTGTAAGTTCATACATACTTTGAGCCCGCTATACTGTTGTGTGTCTGCTCTGTAGAATAAATTAAACTTTCAGTTGCTGGCATCATCTTGGATTAGTGAATTTGCAAAATGCATTTTTCAAAACACTATAAAATAAATCAAAAATCAAAGACCAAAAATAACCAACAGATTTATGAAAATCTTAATTGGTTGCAGCCCTTGCTGAATCCCCATCACACATATATCTATAATGATAACGTCACGGATTATTACTATAATCGCTGCTGTTTTGGTTTGTAACTCTCTTCAACAAGGCTCTCATTTCCGTAGACATACCAAGAGGTTCACCTAATCAGACCTGGAATCTCCAGGTCATTTGTTGAACCCCCCTGAACACAGGCAGAGGGATTTAGTGGCAGCGGGGTTTACTCCCTCCATAAATTCCTGGGAAATTGTTCAATTAATTAAGATGATCACGACTCAATTACTACCAGCTGCAGGGTTATTGCCGTTTGTTTTTACTCAGAGCTGCGAGGTCAAAGGAGTCGGCGAGAGCTGCCGCGATGTCTGACTGGCTGTTTGAATAAGTGGTATTCGATACCCCGAGGTCTTTTTTTCTCTCCTCTTTACTACCCTCCCAGTACGGAGAAACTGAAGGAGGGAGAGAAATTATCGAGAAAAAAAAAAAATCACACTGCGCAAACCTAATCTGAAAGGAGGAGGGCGGCCGCCACACTCGGTGTGAGCGAGAGAGCAAGTGTGAATTTGAATTTTTTCTTTGTGTGTGCTCCATTTCTTCATATTGCTCTGACTAATTTGAAATAAATTATGCTCCTGACTTGAGGGATACTGATGTTTAAAATCAAAGCAGCTAATAACCATAGTTCTGTATATTTAAATGTGCCCCTTTAACACGAAAGGGCAGTGTAAGCATAACTTACAATTTATAATTATGAATGTCAGTCACATCTTTTTTATCAAATGAGACCATGGAAATAGCTAATTCTTTGGAGGGACAACATGATAAACTGTTGCTTACTAGCTTGTAGCTATTAGCTAGATTGCCTATTTAAAACTCAGGAAGGTAAATAAATTAGCATTACAATGATGATGCAAACAATTAGTATTCCTAATTTTATCTACTTCTTGTATTTTTGGTAAAAACACACCATTATTTAATTCAATACACCCACATGGTTTTCTGCTACTGCCTCACTTGGTCTGGTATGACCAGAAGCGAATGGTGGCTAATGTAAGCTAATGTTTAGGTGGATATTTCTGTTTATCTGACATGACTGAGCCACTTAAGTGACTACTTGTGCTTCTGATACACTACATTTTAATGTTTACTATATTAAATTAGATACTAGATTATGGTTCAACCAAATGGTACAAATGTAGTTTATTAGCAACAACTCATTTTACTGATAAATGTGTTTGTAAAACGTCAAGTCCCGAGGGAGAGTATACAATAAGACATCTTACTTTAAGATAGGAAAATCTGTCTGTGTTGGATTTTATTCTGTAACTCCAAGTTCTCCGTTTACAAAAACAATCGGTGCAGTATTTATCTGGAGCATGTTCAGGCAGAGTCAACATGACTGACACGACTTTGGGTGAACCAAACTGAACAACAAATCAAATAAAGACATTATGGTTTGGAGAAAGTCTGGATTTTTTTTAGACGTGAATCTGTGCAATTTAATCCAGAGTTGCTCAAGGGAACATGGACATCATAACAAAGCAGCAGTGGCAGATGAACCGCTGACCTCTATCTAACCATTATTAAGGTAACAATGCGGCCATTCACAACAGGTGATATTTGTATGTGAAACAAATAATGAAATAATTATTGTTTTTCTTGGGCCAGTGGAACAAATCCATTTTTAAATCGAATAAAATCCGAGTAACCGCACGCAGTAGGAAAACTTACACAAAACAACCCTCAAATAAAGCAGTCAAATATGATATCTAAGGTGCAAAGAGCTTGCCTTAAGTAAAACAAACCACCCCGCTCATTGTCCTGAGCTGAAACTTACAGAAGTGACACTCTGGCGCTAAACGTGCAAACAAATTGTCTGACGGCAGCGTGCTCTGTGGCTGCCGCAGAGAGTCGTGTTGAGGCTTGATGAGGAATATGTTTCATCGCGCCGGGAGACGGATACATTCTTCCACAATAACTTCACGTCAGCCCGTTGTTTTTGGAGAGACACGCCACAGAAAGCAAATCAAATTGTTGAGGTTTCACAGACTAATATCTGGGGTTCTTGCGAAAGCACGTATTGCACAACAAAATACCAAGGCATCTTCTGGTTAGAGTCTGAGCATGACCAAATCTGACATGTCAAAGGGTTTTTTCACCATGAATAATCTCACAGTATCAGACACTGTTGGTTCATGTTTCTGCTGCACATTAACACAAAAACTGGGATTAATTGGCTTCTTTAAAGTGATCACATGATCGTTACATTTTCAGGAAACTCGTGGATGCTTGTTTACAAAAGGCGACACAGAAACCTGCAATCCAGCCACATAAAAAAAAAAATCACCAAATTTGGATTTTCCCATGATGTTACGTCACTGCCCCCAGGTTTAAAAATACACCAGCAGCAGCAGCCACCAAACAAAACATTTTCATTTCAGTTGATGGCATTTGTCTTCGCCCACGTGACCTGTCTGGGGCAGGCTGCCATGTCTCAGACTGCCCTGTCTGGGAACCGGATCAGCCAAAAGGGTTTGCTCTCCAAAGGGAAAGAAGGGGGGGGACCACTTCCCAGCTCACTACTTTAACCAGCAATGACAACTCTGGCAGAGGATTATCCTCCAGGCCAGGCTAAAGTGAGAGGCGTTCATTGAAATTTCAAGAAAAGGTTTTACTTACAGAATGAGTGTTGTGATGTTCGAAGCATACGGGCCCAAATCAGGTATCGCATCCAGGTCATTGTGGTTCAGCTTTCTGTGCACATTGAAGAAAAAGAGACCGTTTTTTTCCACATGCAGGACACATGATGGAGGCCGTTTGGAAAATCCTGTGTTGACTCTAGAGAGTACCGAGAACACAAGGCATACTCACATTTCACTTAGATGTTGTAGTTTGGAAAACAAAGTGCCGTCAAGCACCTGCAATTTGTTATGGCTCAGGTCCCTGTGAACGAAAAAAGAAAAAGAGGCAAAAATTAAGGGTAAAGTATACACCATTGACTGTGTTTCTCATTTGCTGCAGTCCTCCATTTGCGCCTACATAGCAAACATAATTACATACAAATTCATACTGTGCTATTGTGCCTCGACACTGTGAACAGAGGGCATGCATCACAGAAAAGTCACTGTAATTAAACCTGATGGAGATTAAATACAACAGAATGGTCAGAAAAAGTAAGCAAGAATAAGATTTGTTGCTGCCATACTGTCACAAGCAGGAGATTTTGTGAAGAAAAGAAAAAAACAATAGTTTCAGATATCAACTAAGGTCACCATGAAGTCACTGAGAAACTGTCCGCCATCTTATCTTTGTTTTCACAAATTTCAAACTACGTAGTTCAACTGGTTCTAAATTTACTTTATTAATCTGTTTCTGAGACTGGGCGTCACTGAATTCAAACTAGAAACATGTCACTTCAGGATAAACTACTGAACTGGCACCAGACTGATTAAAGTAATTTTCTTGCAAATGAAAAAGTCCAAAACAAACTTTTCATCCCTTCCTTTTAACACAGAAGAGAACGTCATGGATGCCAATACAGCTCGCTTCATATCCAGGCCTCCGCTGAGAAGCAGAGCCAAAGACAGACAAGCTGATAAGTTATTGCGCGGCGAGATTCTCATTGTGCTGAAAGGAGGCCGAAACCTGGCGAGGGAAGTCGATAAAAAAAATGCTGGAGTCGAGGTTTCAGCACTGGCCGATGTTTGGACCAGATCTCTTCTCTGGTGTCTGGACTTCCAACCAAATCTAAAAGATTTTAAACATGTGTTTTTCATTGATAGCGGGTTTAGTTTCTGTCCATTTCACACATTTTAGAGCATTTTCTCTGAAGAAGTGTTCAAGACCTCAAACCTCCAACAATGTGTGCTTAGTCAGGGTTTATATCCTCTACAATATTGGACATTTGTTTAAATGTCTTAATCAGTATCTGAGCTCTGGTCTATGTCTGGAGTCTGGATCAAACTCGATGGAGCCTGGCCTTGGACTGAAGCAGTCTTGGCCGCAGCTCACTGGGGGGGGATGGGGGACTCTTGTTTTTGGTTTTGCTGTCTGTTTTGAAAAGCAGCCTAAAAACCAGCTCAAGGAGTCTGGCAAGCGAAGCCTCGTGCGCCATAAAGTGGTGGAGTTATTGACGCTGCCGCGCACGATCAACGCTGCGGTGCCAGACACTTTTTTTTTTACACCCCCTCACCCACTACCCTTCGTCCTCCTTACCTCCCTCATCTGGAATCCATCAAGGAGCTCTGGGAGGAGGGGAAGAACCCATCAACTGGTAATGTATTCACAATGCCGGGAAAAAAAGCGAGAGGGACGCCTTTCATGCGTCTCAAACACCCCTGTCGAATATTCAGGAGCCTGTTTTTGTCCTTTGGTGGAAAGTTTCATAAACCACTCAACCAGAGTTTTACTCCCCCCCCTCCCCCCTCCTGCTTTTCTTTCCAAGCATGGAGCTGTGTGTTGTTGTTTTTGTTGCTGTAGTTCCAGCGCTGGGGGCCATATGGGAAAGGTGTCCTATCATACTCCCTAGATAAACCCTAAGTAGCACTGACACTTCCACTTCCCTCACAAAGCGGGCTCTGAGCGGAGCAAGATAACACGCAGTGCTGCGTACAGGCTCCGGTCTGTATCTGCTGGCCGGGTGAAAATGTGCCTCACCGCTTTCTTATCAAAGACTGAAAAGTGAATAAATGAGCCACTTCTTTATGTCGCTAGAGCTGTCAGTAACGTTTTAGATTCTGATAATGGGACGTAAATGTCTCTCTTTGTGGGTGAAGGCAAAGACGTGACTTAACGTTAGCCAAAAGTTTGAATGCAAAAGAGCAAACGTTTGCAGAAATACGAATAAAGGTAGTGGTTCTCATGTTGTTCCCATTAGAGACCATTACATTTGTGATTTACGAAGGCCAGTGTGACAAACTTTAGCTTGCTAGCTTTTAGTTATTAGCTACAATAGCTAGTTAAAAAAGAGCAGGTAAATGACTACCAAAAATATGCGTTAGCAAAGTACTTATTCTTCATGTCTTTTCTCCTGGTCATTAGTGTTACCTGGTCAAATAAAATATTTTGTTAAGTCCAAAAATCATCAAATTCCTCAGAAAATATCTGGAACATATAAATGTTAAGGGAGTTCTTAGGCTACAGCCTACACCTCCAGAAGTGTGATGTTTTTTCTTCAAAAGTAAGAAGTGTCCTCGATTCGTGTCATTCTATGAATCGAAGAGCTTTCTAATTATTACAAAATGAAATGGTGTACCGGTTTTCCCTTAGTACACATATTGTTTATGACACAGGTTTGCTTGGTAGCTCCAACCCGGGTATATTAGCTAACATGGCGCTAAATCTACTTCCTAACTTACTTCCTGTCTTTATTACTGAGCGCTAGTGATACCTGGCCAAATGTTATTTAGCTGTAAAAAAATATATATCATTCCTCTGATGAATGCTCGCTAAATTTGTGTTAAAAGTCTCATGGGAGTCTGTGTTTACAGAAGGTACCCCTCCAGAGAGAAATGAGTGTTTCATTTGACTTCACCATGCATTTAGATTAATGCACATGTTTTAAAGTTAAAACTACAGTCGTGCCTCATTCTCAAACTGTAAAAAGTGAGGCGACATCACCCCCCCCCAACCCCCCCCAACAACCTCCCAGATACTCATGACTTGATCCCACTTCTTCTATCTCTTCTCCTTCCCCCTTTCTTTCGGCGAGTTTGTTTCAAACTAATCCTACACGCTCCTCCTTAATCAGTACCATCGCTGGCTCTGGAGTTGCTAATTCAGCAGAAATAATGGGGTGCTGGAAAACAAAGGGTCGGGCGCTTTAAGGGGTTTAAGATGTGCTGGAGAGCCACTCGTAAATTAGCATGCCAGAGTGAAAAGAATTTTTCCCCCATGTGGAACTTTTTTTTTTTTTTCATTTTCTTTGGAAGGCCGGCCTTGGTTATGAGGCTCAGGCTGGGTCTGTTTTCTCTGGCAATGTCAAGTTTCCAGAGCAGCACATTTGAGAAAGAGAGAAAAACTAAAATTCAGCGGCTTCGACAAGGCACTGAATCAAGAGCTGCAACAGCCTAACACAGGACGATAAATATCAAATACTGCAGCTTAACGCAGGGCAATAAAAAATCCAGTATGCATAATTATCTGTAAAGGAGAACACACCGAGGAACATGCCATTAAAAGTTGTGTTTGGTGTTTTTCTGCTTCAACAGGCCAAGCTCAGCCTCATCTCATCTCATGGAGCCAGAAGGCAAACAGGAGAGTAATGGAGACATTACTCTAGGAAGCAGTCCAAGGCTGCACACAGACTGCATCTGATTGATGGCTTTTGAAGGCCTCGAGGTGTGCGAAGCTGGAACCTGAAGACTGAACCGACACCAATTCTTGGGGAATGCAAACGTGGACGTAAACCACACTGTCAGACCATTATAAACATTATGGGAGTCTATTAGTTGCAATTGTGTATGCGCTACGAGGGAGACAGCTGACAACTTCTAGCCGAATAGTGTTGTAATTACTACAAAAACACTGCTAGTAGTAGCACCATTACTACTACCTGTACCCTACAGTGATACACGAGACCACCTGACTTTCAAAGCCCCTACCTGCAGGCACTGGGGAGATTTATTCAGAAATATTTACATTTTAATGGGGAGGTTTGCAGGGACTGACAATAGCACTTTGATGTGTAAAAAACTCACACACTGAAAGGCTGCTTGGGCTTCCCTGTTGGCCTCGAGGACCCTGCCATGCTGCTGCAAAGACCAATGTGATAAATAAAACTCATTGAAACACACAAGCTCATAGATTCATGACATGGTGTTAGCCCCACATACTCTTGAGCAGATTCTTCTTTCTGTACCTACAGGTGAGGGAGGAAAAGCTGTGCAGAAAGTGAACTGACTGAATCAGATCTACAGTCAAATAAGTTGCCAATTTCAGTTTCTCCTGCAACACTATATTCTGTTTACAAGCCATTCCGTTTTCACCACTACAGGAATGTGGCTCGTCCCATCGGTGCTGAAGGAAAACAGATAAGCAATGTGTCGCAGAGGTGTGAGAATATCTTCCAAGCAATTAACCAATGAATTGAAGAAAAAAAAAATAAAACGCGTTATACATCACGGTGTTATTGCACGCAAAGGCCCTTTAACTGGACTCACAGTTGAACTGTCCATTCTGGGATCTTGTCTGGAATTTGGCCCCTTTTCAGCCGACTGCAGTCCAAAAGCTCCCCGATGCACACGCAGGGAGGGGGACACGTCCTTGTGTGAGCAGCAGATCCGCACTGTAGCCTCAGAAGCAGTAGGAAAACCACGGAGAACCTCGCAAAACTGCGAGCCTGCGTTGAGGAACACATTTCCCCTCCCATGGCCACACACACAAGAGAACACCCCTCTTGAGTTTTCTCTTCAGATGAAGCGCAACCAATCCCCCAAAAAAACACAAAGAGTGAGAAATCACCAAAAAAAACCTAATCCCAAAATCTGGTGAGGGTGATCAACAGTTATATCCAATCCCTTGTTGTTCTGAGGGTCGTAGATGTGGAATTTAAAAGAAAAGGGGTCTTCTGAAACTTGCCCATTCCGGTGGAGAAACTTTTTTTTGTGCGGTGCGCCTCGCTGCTGCTGCTGTTGGGGCAACTTGTGCTGTGCAGGATCCCCACACAGCGCATCGTGAGCACACACCAGAGGTATGCGGGGGGAGGGACCACAGGAGTGCATGGGACATGTAGTCCCTCCATGCTGCCGCCTCTGAATCCTGCAGGTTTGCACCAGGTAGGACAATGTGTAAGTAAAAAAAAAGGTTTATTCCAAATATTTCAGAGGAAAATTACTATTTTCTTTCCAGATTTAGAGTTCTACATTAAACACGCCATGTGCTCATCCACATTGCTGTTGATAGGGGAAATGCAAAATGCTAAGATGTTAAAAAAAATCCTGTTTTAGTTTCTAACTGATTTAAAGTCCTCTTTAAAATTGCTATGTGTAAGAATTTACTGTATAGCAGAAACAGTAGGTGTATGGCTTACTACAAGTTCCCCAACACAATGTGCATTCACAATCAGCTCCACTTTAACCCGCTACAACATTACTGCTTACATTTTAATATGCCAAAAACTCAACACATTTTGATTTAAATTTATAATGTTCTTACATTTTAATTGCAACCCCTATAATACTAATAGTTATGTAGCATGTGGAATGTAGGACTTTACTTGCAATTAGGGCTGCAACTAACAATTTTTTAAATAAATGGTTTGGTCCATGAAGTGTCTGATAGTAGTAAAAATTATCATTATAATTTCCCATTGCTGAAACTGACACATTTCAATTGCATGTTTTGTTTGTAAAACTCCCAAATATTCAGTGTATTATTAAAGAGGCTGAAGAATACGAAAACACTTAGGAAGTGGAACCACAGCATAAAAAAAGCAACGATTAAAAGATTAAACCCAAATAGCTGCCGGTGAATTTTGTGCCGACAGATCGTTTTGACTCTACTTGCAAAAGAGTATTTTCCGTCGAAGTCTTAGTTAGTTAGTTTTGCACAAGTAAAGGATCTGAGTACCTCTTCCATCACTGCTCTTGATTGTTCTTGAAATCCACTGCCTACAGTAACATTGGTTTGTATATTTAACATACATCGTTTTTTATCAACATTTTATAATAGGGCAATAGTTTTTAAACAATCTTTTCCTCACACCAGGAATCAGTGTGCACATAATTCATGAGTAGTGTTAATTGGACAGAATGTCACCTTGCTGTAGAACACAAAACAACCTCATTCACCTTAAAACCAGATACACCCGAGGGTCCCCCATTTGGACGCAGAGTACATCAAAACTTAGAGAGTTTTGTGTTAAAAGTAACTGGCAGAGAACCCACGAAGAACGAATATAGTGATGTTATAGTTCTGCAGAAACCTCAGCGTCCTGGGAACAACATGAACTAGGTCACTTCTACATGAGACAAACACATCTCCCATCAGCCAAGCAAACAAATAACAAAATATCATAAATCATACTCGATATGACTGGGACAGACCGGAGAAAAAGGCTGCTACACTCCGTTAGCAACGTGCTACCTACAAACATGCAGCATGAAAAAGCACGAGCGCCTGACGGAGATTACGGACATAGTTTCCATTTCTCTCCCCGGTAAACCATCGCAGAGATATTCAGCTTCGAACACAAAAAGTCACACAGCTTTCATCGAATATTGTACTTACTTTTGGTCGAATCTCAGCGAAAAAATGGAATATCTCCGTACTTCCAACGCATGTTTGTCCAGCTGCTGGTGCTCCGTGTGAATCCGTTCGATTCGTGTCTCTCCGACACTCCTCGGATTCTTGGGAGGGTTGGAAGCTCAGCAAATCAGATTTCAGAGCTGGACCTTTTTGAGCTTTATTGGCTAATAGTGCTGTCAATCATCTAGCTTTCAATTCCAGGCAATTCTATTGGCTCCTACGGTTCGAAGGATGTCTCAATGGTGAAAATCGGAGAAGGGGGGGCTGAGATACAGCCCTGAACAGAGAGTCGAAGCAGGATTTGACCTTAAACTAAATAACTAAAAAGGGCATAGAAAGAGCTTAAAACACTCAAAAAAGGTCCAATCTTCGGTCTATTGATTCAATGAACATCATGAGTGATACATAGAAGTGATATAGAGTGTTTTTGAATTTTAAAAATACTTTTTTATTCAAATCTTGGAGTATTTGATCAGTTTTCTAATTTGAAATGCTCTATATTTCATAAATGTTTCACTGTATCTATGTATAGCTGTGTATATAGAGCTTATATCAGTTGTTCTAAGAGCCCAGCATATTAAAAGTCTTGGATACCCATACTTTCCAAAAAACAATACCCTAAAAGTGCTGTTTTTCAAGATCGAGCTTTTGAGTTTTCCAAGTTCTGCTGTGTTCCATCCTTATCTTATGTGAACCAGTAACATGTATTCTGATAGTTCCATGATTTTTCTCATCTCAAAAATATATAAAAAAAGTTTTTTTTGTTTTGTTTTTTTTTATTTATTTATTTTTTTTTATACAATTAATTAGGTATTTCTTATCTTTATTCGAGCTGAGGCCTGCAAATAGGCCTCGTTTTTAATTAAAGGCAAAGTCACTAACAGAGGCTTTAATTGATATTCCACACTTGAAAGCCAATTGATATTTTCTCATTTGCAATGTAAAACATGTGTGTTCTTTTTTAATTTCCACATTAAAAGCCCATTCATGGGATATTCATGGCCAGGCAGATGTGCCAGGTCCCTCCCCCCTCCTCCCCCCCAGGCAAAGTGTTCAACAATTTCCTGTTGACCTAGGTCAGACTTTCACTGTCCGCTGGCACTTCCTCTTCACAGTGAAGACACAAGCTCATTAATCTGTTGACACACAGATGAAAGTCAGACTGAACTTGATGCTAACTGAATAAGAGATATATGTCAAAGAGTCACTTTGTATATGTATATTCACAAAACACTTTAAGGACGTGGAGAGAAAAAGTTGCTTATCTTATATATTCGCTGACAGACGTTATATAAACCACCTCAAGGTTTCACTCAGAGAGAACCAGGACATTCTGATGTAGCATTTCAAAATTAAAGCCCTTCAAAATCACATGCATGATCTAACTTCAAATCACATTCATGAGAAAATTTGTCTAATTTCAGATGGGATTTTAGAGGAAATGGTGCATAGTTACAGAATAATTTCACCTCAGGTTGATAGCAGAATTTTGAAATGTTACATCAGAATGTCCTGGGTCTCTCTAAGTGACACCTTGAGGTGGTCTGCTATTAGGTGAAGTGATTTCGTAACTATGCACCATTTCCTCTTAATAATTGTCAGGGTCTCTGAACATATGAGACACACTGGTTTTAAACTGTCCGTGGGAAGAATTAACCTATAAGAGTCTGTTCATTGTTGGTTAAAGACTCTGGTCTCTCTGACCACTTTTCTCTCTTTGGAGAACGTCATGTGAAACAACTTCTCTGACTCACGTAATTATTCACCTGCCCTTCGTTCTCTTTCCTCTCTCAGCCCCGTGTGTGTACATCCCACTCGTGTCAGGAAACGTGTCAGAATACCCATATTTGATTGACTGAGCTGCATCACGTGATGTAATTTACAACGCATATAATTGGTCGGTTTGTTTCCTGGACCGCTGACCGAGTGCCATAAAGGCTAAAAAAGCTACGCCGGTTAAAATATAGGCGCTCCGTCAAACTGTAATAATTCTCAATTATCTATTGGTTTTAGGTCCAGGGTCCGGATACAACGGCGTCTGGGTCCGGATCCGGACCGCGGTCCGCCTACTAGTGACCCATGATTTAGGCTAACGTAATTAGCATGTTTTGTAATTTGAGGTATATTTTAGTTTTTTGTAAAACTTCCCCGTGTACATCCTTATTTAACAACAAGTGTAATGTCAGATGTGTGTTCCAATTCCCTTTCTATTAACTATCCTAGTACGCTAACATAAGTTTTGTTTGTTAGTTCGGCGAGCTATATATATCACATAATGGCAGATACTGGGTGTAAACATTTAGTAACAATTTATCTCTGAGTCAGAACTACTTTCTGTGTGGCAACTCTTTTTGATTTACTCATATGTACCTAAATCATAACTTCTTATGAAACTAGACTGAGTTTGAATTTACGTAACTTACATATTTTTAGTTTATACTCTTTTTTTCCTTTACTCCACTACATCTGACAACTTTTGTAAATATTAATAAATATTATTAAATATTTTGTAAATATTTTGCATGGTATTTATAAAATTATGGTTGTTTGTTGGGTTGACAATAAACATCTATTTAATGCACTATCCATCAGTACCAGACATCACTTTGAGTAAATACATGCCAGTAGACTGAATTGATTTGGTGTGAGGCTTCTTTGCTCTTACAATGCAGCGGTTTGGTGATAAGCTATTCTTTTGTTGTTTTTTAACATTGTCTTGTTAATGGTTTATTGCCTCTGTAACAGCTGCTCAAAGGTTCTGGACTCATCCTCTGGTCAGATAGGTCACTCATTTGTGTATTAAAAAAAAGGGCAAATGGGGCAACTACAAAAGGAAAGATCTCCCTGCCCCCTTACTGCTTAGACATAAAATGCTAATTATTCTTGGTAAAAGATTTTCTAACATTAAATATAACAATTGTTTTATTTAACATTGTTCATGCATGTTCCAGCAGCTATTAAGCAGTTTTTAATGGCAAAACACAGCATGCCACATTTTCTTGTTGCTCCATTTGCTTCTATCCTCATTTTTTAATTAAAAGTTGTCAATAAATTGGATTGTGCCAGAAAGGAACTGAGCTGTTGAACAGAGTATCGATTCTATACTTAAGAGACAGAACGTGTACGTCAAGATGATTTAACGTTATCCTCCTGAAAAATAATGAAAACTTTATTTCCACTTACTGCCGTTATGGTCTGTTACATCATTAATATAAACGTATTAGTGCGAGGAGCCGTTTCATTTAATTTGAACAAATGATTCAATTTAACATAAGAGCCACATGGCGTGATTCCAATTGGCTCATCTATAACAAACTGGCAGAAACATAATGAAATCAAATGAATAACTGACCGCAGAGAAAATGTCCCACTCGACTCAGCTGATCAACACAACCGATGCAAGCATACTTTTCCTTGAGGAGTATGGTGGGTTTTTTTCAGTGCCCACAGTGTGCTGACTTCTCAGCAGGGGAAAAGCAAACAAAAACACAAACTTAGCAGGAATCTGGGGCAGGAATGGCATGCCGTAGTGATTGATTAGATCCCTGCAGACTCCTGCAGGACTTTGGGGGAGCAGAGGAGGGGGGGGGTTGCACCGTCCCAACAGGCCCACTCATCGATGGACTGATTGCTTCCTCATGGTCTCCTCTGCCGAGGCCTCAAGCTTGGAAACCAACTCCAGACAGCAACGACGCTTCCCTCTAGCTTGACAAGTTGTTTAATCTAGAGACCAAGGAGAAAATACCACTTCTTCTTGAAGTAAGTGGCAAGAAATCAGACAGTTTGAGTTAGTTTTGCTGTCTCGAATCAACTTGTTTATTACTTTTATTTTCATCCTTTAAAGTTCTGAATAACCTGAAAAGTCTGCCAAGCACCTAGAGGGCCTTTTGCATCAGCTCCCGCCAGCTGTGGGCCCCTAGAATCGTCCCCACAACCGACGGCACTGATCCCGCCATGCCCTCTCTCTGCACAGCGTATACAGTGTGCAGCCGCCGTGCCTCAGCTCTCACATTCCTCTCTCGGTGAAATCATATTTTCTAGCCGCCGCTGATTTGTTTGGTCACAGCGGCGCCTGCATGATAGATGTTTTTCTGGCTGTGAAGCACCTCCCGTGCCCCTCACTGTCCCCCCTCCACCTCCACCCCCACCCTCAGACAGTTTGGAGGATGGTTTAGAGGTATGTGGAGCTGTGAGTTGTTCCGTCAGACGAGTAGCAGCGCCAGAACCTCTGCAGCCAGGGTGAAGCACGTACAGATGTTGGCAGTGAGCTCGCCGGGGGCGCTAATGCTGCGCGTGGCTGGCCGCCAGACACTATACTCAGAATATTAACGCTGCTGAAAAACCCATCATGCCTTGCTCCAGGTACCGCTCTCTGCCAGAAACAACATACAGTCGAAGAGAGTGGCATGGAAGGTATGTCTGTGTGTGCATATGTGTTTTCTATGGATATTGCTTATATAAAAAGGCGGAATAGAGGTGAATAGAAACCATTTCATGCATCACATTAAAACTATGATTGATTTTCAACTTTGAGACAATTATTCATTCATGAAAGGTAAATGTGACATTAAATTGTGACCTCTGCTAGATTTTTTGTTGATTTAGCTTTGGCTTCTGTAGGTGGCTCTTTTCTTTGTTGGTTGAGCCAAAGCTACTCATGTCAAAGCTGCTCTAATCAATATTTTCATATTCACAATAGATGAAATGAATATGTAAAATATGAAAGGGGCCAAACACGCAAAATATGATCACCCGACTCTGCAGTTCCTCTCAGCTTTATGGAGCGTTTTAACATCTTTAAGCTCATTGTTTTGGTTTTTACGGCCCACAACTTTACTGTTTTGGTTGAATCTCACAGATCTCATCGACCACCTTTTACAGCTCCCTGCCCAGCTCCAAACAATGGAGAGACAAAGTTAGCAACTAGCTAGTGAACATAGTGGAAGATGTTGCAGCCAGAAAGCCAGATGCTTCCCAAAACAGAGGCGAAAGTTATGAGATTGGACTTGCATGATCAGAAACACGACTCAACTTATCAACTTTAGAAGATGAATCTGACAGTATTGTGCTGTGTTTAGTGGCCAAGAAAATCTGTTCATGCAGGTAACAGCCCTTTATTTCACACCAATCTCATGTATACTGTCTGCTGCCATGTCAACTTCTCATAGGAGGTCTAGAGAAAATATTGTTGAGTAATTTGGTTAATGAGACCTTTGGGATTTCTGAGGTGGCCATTTCTTTTGTCAGCAAGTTTGAGAGCAGCAACACTGGTTGCTCCTTTGGTTCATTGAAAAAGAACTGTTGCTTCATTTTCTATTATTGTAACAATCTGCTGTGTCTCTGCTTTTTTTTCTTACTGACTGTTGAACTTGATCTTCTCCCAAGCTCCGTGAGTTTAATGCAATGGAGGTCTGGCTATTAATTCAAAACAAACCAGAAACATAAAACAATTGGGGTTATTACTTTAAGTACATGTGCATCAGGTGGGGAGAGGATCTTTATGCCGTGCTGCGTTGAGGATCATTCCAGGTGTCGAGCCACATTCATGTCCTCGCTGCCCAACACAGGGGCATTTAAACGTCAGAACAGTGTATGTGTTGTCGAGGCTGAGCCCGTGTGAGGTTGATGTTGACGGGTGGCTGAGAGGCTCCAAAGTGGCTCGTGTTAAGGTCTGCGTTGTGTGGCCGCCACCAATTACAAGTCCCGGAGCCCGAAACAAAATGTCTGCTGTGTGAACCGGTCAGTGGGGATAAATGAGGCAGTGTGTGGCGCTCGGTTAGGACGCCTGCCTCTCGTAATTAATGGGACGAATGACTTTGGCATGGAGTGTGGTGGCCCAGACTGATGGCCATACGATTTGTCAACATGTGTCCTTTCACCCCATAATCCCCCCCCCCCCAAAAAAACAAAACAAAACACACACACACACTGCCTGGAAACCAAGCAAGAGAGACCCGAGTGATTTGGGTCTCTTGAGTGTAAAGGGCCATTTCACTTCTGATATGGAAATCATTGCTGACATCAATATCAGTTATCTAAATGTGGAAAAACAACAGCAAACCCAGCATATATGCATTCACCTTGGATTCAAGGTTAGCGTAAATAGGACATAGGACAATTTGCCTGATGTTGGTATTGATTGTAATTATCTTCCCCCCTGAGGTGAAATTGCACCTCATTTGTAACACAGTTTTCCTGTATTTGTTAGACTGGCGTGCTTTTTTATCCAATAACAACCCGTCTGACCGAGATGCAGACAAGTCAGTTCAATATCCAATTTAACTTCCCTATCAGCCTTTTGCACCCCCCCTTTGACACACATGGAGAGAGATACTAATCAGGGCCCTTACGGTGCAGTTGACGAAAAGAACATAGTGCAAACTTATTTTTACTGGTCAAAAAAGGTTAGAAAAGACCAGCAAATTCTTCTGGCCTGAATCCTTCACTGGTCCACTTCAGCAGATCTTCTAGATGAACAGGATTCGCCTTTGTATCCTTGTAACCTCGCTAGGATACGATCTCTTAGAGAGACTTTTTAATCAGACTCTTCTCTCCTGACTCCGTCGGTGTTCTGCCAAACAAGACAGCAGTCACACCAGACCTCCTTCCTGCTGAGAGCCTCCAACCCCCCTCCTCCCAGACCCCCCAGCTACACTTAACTCACCTCCCATGCCCCTACCGCCAGGAAGAATCAGTGGTGGGTCCACAGCAGTGATAAAGAAAGCCCAGCTGTTCAAACAGTGGGGGTGGTTGGAAGGATGCATCAGCATATTTAGCTTTTTTTCTGTGTGTAGAAATCAAACTTCAACAACAGACCACCGAATAAGATATCTCAAGGCCTTTATTAATGTAATAATAATATATTTTTATAAATATTGATATGATCTTTAATTATACAAAATTAGGTTTTGTTTCATAGGTATTGCACAAGAGAGATGCTGCAGTGTCCCTTATTCTGCTTTGGGCTAAAACAAAATACCTACCTTTGAAAGAAAAAATGTAATTCATCATGAGCGAACACAAAGTGCAATAAATCAAATATGAATGCAGGTTTGTCTGGAAGGAATCTCCATCAAATGAGTTATTCAAGGATAGGCCAATGTATGGTCGACATGGTGGGTACACAAGTAAAACTGAGGCTCACACATTTCATCCTGATAACTTGTTCATCAACAACCTCAGGGCAAAACAGTGAAATGAATCCGTCTGATCCTCCTCACCTGCTGGCCGGAGCAGTAAAGGGAACAGAAGCCCGCCTCGGTACGACAGCACTATGATGCTCGTGCATGCGAGGGGGTCGTTACATTAGCATTTCAAAGAACGCATGTCAGATTAAACCACATAGCCGTCAGGTCAGTGATGGGTTAAAAGGGGTCATTGCTCAAAACAATGTGTGGTTAATAGGTGACTCATTTTGAATGGACTAGAGGAAGTGAACATTTCTGATGGGAGATAACGGGGGAGAAAGCCCGTGGGGGCAAATGTGTTTTCAGTTAGAGCGGGACAGTTTGGGCCGAGCGTCACCAGACTGCTGGTTGTTTTAATCCAGGGAGGTCACTTTTACACACATTTCTGAAAGTCTTATGTAACACCTACATCAAATCACTTATATTCACTTGAAAATGTCTTGTGAATAGATATGTTGGACTCTGAGCGGCCCTGAATGGATCGATAATTCAACTTTGAAACTTTACACAAACAACAAGTGGTTGACATTATTAGTTGTGATTGGGTAACACCCCTCCAACTGCCAGGGCAGACTCAATCAGCCTGATTATTAGTGGTGTGTGTGCTCAGCATTCAGGTAATCAGGAGTGGGAGAGGGAGCATCTCTGCAGCACCCCAGGGACTCTGATGACTCTACCTAGCCAGCCCCTCACCTAACTTTTCTCCCCCACAAACCTCCCGCTGCTTGTCTCCTGAAGGCTCCCCCTCCTCCCCTCCCCTGTTTCTCCATCCTGACCTATTGTTCGGCGACCGATGTAGCGCGGCACTCAGGCCCCGGCTTGAGCTTTTTGTTTCCAGTGCGGCAGGAGATACCTGCTCGACCACCTGAAAGAAAAGTGCTGTGTAGGGGAGGGTATATGTCTTTCATTGACATTCTGTTATATTCCTTGTAATGCTAAAAAATATGGAAGCAGTGTGAAGACAACAAGAGAATATTTTTCTATAATTATTAAACAAAACCGTCTTTTAATTTTTTTTCTAATTTAATATGTCCTCCCGTGACGTGTTAGCAACAAAAAAACAAAGCAATATTCGAACGACAATCAAGAGGCAGTTTTATTTTTTAGTGCTATTGGAGTTTAGTAGATTCCGCTGTTAAAAAGTGTTTCAAGCAATACATCAATGAACAATAAACTGTTATCACTAAAAGTATCCCATCATTGTAATATCAATGCAACACATTCTCACTCCCACCTCCCAATACCGATGCTCAATCGGTGGCCGTAAGCTTCAGAGTATGATGCTCTAAGTAGATATAGGCCAACAAAACCCGTCACATGATACTTTAGGCATCATGGCATTTCTGTTTTGTTTAAATGTTGTAGTAATTTTAAGCCAAACCATGATGTTTTTTTATTAACCCAACAAAGTAGTTTTGTTGCCTAAACCTGACAAAATTGTATTGCAGCATTTGTTTTGTGTCTATTAACAAAGTTAACCATGTGTTTCAAACTGTCCAAAACTGCGACCATAATTTGTGAGAAAATCTGTTTCCCTCGCTATTTAATTAAAAATGCAGTTCAGTTGTATAGGAACGTAATTTTGTGGGAGACAGACAGGGTTAGATACTTAAGACCAATCACTGACAGTCTTTGCATATTGCTGCATGAAGCCTATACATCACTTCAAAATGACTGCATGTTTTTTTCCAAAGTACATGCCAACATTAGTTTCTGCAGCAAGTACGTATAGGAACACTTGGAAATCTGGCAGAACACACCAAACAAAATCAAATTTCTGCTTGTTTACAAGACAAAAGGACGCGGAATGCTACCAAAATGAAAGCTATTCACCAGACATGTTGACATTTTCACACGGTCTCAATTGAACCCCTCCCAGTTCACCGTTGCTTGTTAACCACTTCATATGTCAGTAAATGGTTGAGTCCCCCTTTGTCTTCCGTACCACAGCCCCATGTGTTTTGGGAAATGTGTTCATTTGTCTTGCCAAGAGTTATAAAGATCGATATCGACTAATAAAGGATTATCTTATCTTATCTTATATCTGTAAGGTAAATATGAAACTACAGCCACCTACTGGTTAGCATAGCTTAGCATAGCATACAGATAGGAAATAAAGGGGAAACAGCTAGCTAGGCTTTGTCCATCAGACTTTGGGCGAGATTGTCTCGTCAGCAACTGTTTCCAATGCCAAGAAGGAACTGCGAGTCTCAACTCTTTTGTCTTGCTTGGAGTAGTTGACACCTTTATGAAAAGTGGACTAAATACAACAGAGGTTTGTGGCGGCACATGGATGTGAAAAGCAGCATGAGACAGATGGAGGGTGTCTGTGGATACAGCTGTTGGATGTCTCCTCACCGCCTCACCCCCACACCAGAGGAAGGTGTTGAGGTGAGAATGTGGCCCTCCTCCGGGCTACAGACCCTCTGACCCAAACAGCCGGGGTCTTCGCCGGCTCGGTGGAAACAAGCTGTCAGGAGAGGTAAACACTGAGGTGCGGAGAGAGCCTCTTCCTTCGATGGTCTCATCAGTGTAATGGTAATTTTTTACGTAGAATATATTTCTACTCAGTATATTGTATTCATGCATTAGTAATTTTGCTGGACTTTGTTGAACTTCACCGTGTCTCTGTTGTGCAGAAGAAGGATTCTCCCTTGCCTGTTCACATAGATAACTAACTGTGTTGTATGAGAATGTTCCATGCCAAGGCCTATGGGCTGCTTGTTTTGGTTGCTGGCCGTTTGTCTTTGAATGTTGTTCCCATCAGTCTGAGACCAAAAGTCTGAGACCGAGATGTCTGTAACGTTGGCCATCGGCCCCCACCTTTGCTCAGTCTGTATAAAGAAAGCTTGTTCACTTTTTTCTTGGTGCTTCCTCACTGAGACTGTTACGCATTCTGTTGTGACGATTGAACCTTCTCTGCGCAGAGAATAAATACTTAAAAGACAACCTGGTTTTTGGTATTATGTATTTCAGCATTAGAAGACTCACACAAAGCGAGTATAGGAATATTTTCCACCACATCAGTCACACAGGTTTAAATACGGCCTTAAATCAGGAACGCAAGCTGTAAACTTAAACACCAGCCGACACAGAGGTTACAACGTGAGAGGTGATGTGATGATTTCGGAACAGGGCCCTGCTCTTCCCACCATTGTGTGAGGGTGATTTCTGGTGCATAGTGACCTCTAGAGGTAGAGAAAGTGGAGAGAAATTCGTTTCCCTGTCTGCTTTCACTCAGAGCTCCAGAACCCCTCTTTGCTTTATCTAAATCTCCTCGATTTACCTGTATTCCTGTCATCATGGAGAGAGGGAGTGTCCCTGAAAAAGTGTTCAGTGTAGGTCTTTGACAGGAGTCAGTGGTTTTCATGATGACTTAGACTTACACTCTACAGATGTTTCTGAACGGAATACAAATAAATAATATTCCCATTCATCCCACATTCTTATAGAAATGAAAAGGAGACAAATATTAATAAAATAGATTGAAATTTTTTATATTTTTCTCACTTTTACCCCCCCACCTTTGTTTTTGTTGTTTTTTCAGTTTTTCTTTCTTTTTATTCTCTTCCTTTTTAATTTTTTTTTAAATCTTTTATTTAGGATAATTTCGCTAGTGTGCAGGTGCACTTGTTGATTTCACGATTTGTCCTTGCTGAAGGCTTCACATCAAAGTGCATCAGCAGCTTTTGCAAATCAATAAACTGTAAATAGAAATCATAAAGATTAACCAACTGTGTCCAACTGAAATGCATTGCACCTGTTTTCTCTAATGAAAATGTTGTAGCTCTATAACTTCATAAATATAAAGACAACTATACTATAATTCAAAATGTATCAAATGTTTATCAAATGCAAAAAAAAATCCAAAATATTCAATGCATCTTTCCATCCACTCATTCTTATAGTTTAGTATCACATATCTTCCGTCCTTGAACAAGCTCATCCACACAACAGGAATGTGTAAAAATAGATCTGCCTAGGGTTCCGCAGGGTGCACTTACAGTAAATGTCCTGCATGAATATTAATGGCAGGCGGCTGTGGTGTTTCAATGGACTCAAACAAAGCGGTGCCGGCTGATGAACATTTATATTTAGTAGTGTAACGTTCCCTGTCCAGTCTCTACTGTGGGTCTTACACTGTCACCTCGCATTAAATGATTTGTTTCAGACGCTTTGAGTCTCTTTTGCACATTTCACCTGATGAAACCAGCAGATATTTAACATTTTCCTCAATCGCCTCTTTGATTTACCGGAAAACCGTGGAACTTTACTCGAGTTCCAGATAGCCAGAAAGCTGGTACAGCAGAAAACACAACACTGCTTTACCAGTTACTGAGGAGATGAGACAGGTATTTAGAAATAGCTTTAATCTTTGATACATGCATGCAGGATGGGAAAGGTGTTCTTCTGTCAGAATAAGATCCAGTCTCAATGTCCCCCCTAAGGCCTTAAACCCTGAACCCTCAAGGACTTACCTGGTAAATGGTTGTGTGTGAGAGACTGTAAGGGCTTGAAATGGTTTAAATACCAATGGGACAGCAATTTGCTGCAACATATCAATGTCAAAAATTATGATCTACAATTGTGGGTATTTATTTTATACTTTTTACTCCCTGATTTTAACATCTTCTAGGCTCTTTCCTCACAAGATGAGATGTAATTTCAAGTAATATATTTAATAGTTTTTCAATGACGAAATTAAATATTTGATGAATAAATAAATAAATATCCTCTGATTTTTGTTCTTTTTGTTCCATCTTTAATCCTTTATTTCTTAGTTTCTGTGTACATTTAATATGACAGGCTGAACAAACTTGTGCTGTCCTCTTTGTTTAGCCTTTTTTTTTACGTCTCCATGTTTCCACTGGTTAGCCCGTGTTTAATGTCCCATTGCAATTAATTGTGGGTAATTTCCTTGGGCAAAGCCTGCAACTAATGCTGATTTATGGAAAGGGTTCATAAAGAGCTCAAAATGTCTGTGAGAGAGTCCTCAAACACCCGACGATTTGACAGTGGGACAGAACAAAACCTTCACAGACTTTGGGGGAGCGCGCCTCAAACTCTGTCCGTGAGAGTGGAGATTGGGATTGGGCCTAAGTGAAAAAGTCTTCTGCCCTCTGAAAGGAAGGAATTGAAGGACAACCTCATTTGTGACCCTTTGGATTCATTTCCCACACCACCCCCTGCTGGTGGGACATATCATGTCCACAAGTGACTCCCGATCCATGTGCTGTCCTTGTCTCAAAATCCCAAGACAAACTTGATTTTCACTGGACTTTGAGATGTAGTGAAGATTGACAACTTCACATGTATGAACAATATATCGGAGGACTATTTCATGTCCTTTGGAATGTGCTGAGACTTGCACCCACTCTGCCTCTGACAGGTGTTCCCATTTAACGAGCACACTTGCTCGTTACAGTAAGTCACAACACCTGTGTGACAACTGCATCTGCATTTAAGTTGACGGTAATTTGTCTTTACAGTTCACGTTTATTTAAGTCAAACCCATGAATATTATTCTTAGTTATATCAACAATACATACTGAGGAGGCTGAGGTGGCAGAGGGAGCCGATCAGACAAGTAAACACTGATGGTTGGTGGGTTATAGCCTCATGTCAGCAAGCTGCTGTCGAGTTGTTTGGATATTTAAAACTTAGAGAAATATTTTAAGAGCTAAGTATTAACACAATAGATGTCCCATCAAAATCAGAGGAGACATTTTTAAATTGTGAAGCAGTTTCAATGGTTTTTTTTGGAATATTTTATTTTTCCAAGTTTTTTAACCAAGCAAGAGAACGTGCAGAGCTTACAGAACACAGTACATTAAACATTACAAAAAATTACATAACACGCTAAGAAAGAAAAAAACAAAAAAACACAAATACATGAAATAAAATTAAGTAAATAAATAAATAATTCCCCCCACCCGAACAAACCAAAAAACAAAAAAGGTTGGTGCATAAAGTGACACAGCACAAAGCATATTGTAACTTCAAAGAATTAGTCCTATTGTACTGTTAGTGTTGTACCCATGTACTCCAAATAAGGCTGCCAGATTTTCAAAAATAAATGATATCTTTTTCTGAGACTATATGTAATCTTTTCAAGAGGAATACAACTGTTCATTTCCACAGACCATTTGTCGATGAGAGTGGGGGAATCAGATTTCCATGTCATTGCAATGCATTTCCTGGCCACACATAAAGCAATTACTGCAAGTTTAATTTGGGGCTTTGTTAAAGACCTGTTGAGAGTTGTGAAGTTTCCCAGTAAACATAGCTCAGGATCTAATGGAAAGGTAACACCTGTGATCTTAGTTATTGTATTACAAAAGTCATACCAAAAGGACCTCACCTTTGTGCAAAGCCAGGTACAGTGTAGGAAGGAGCCGACCTCTATACCACATCTGAAACACATTTCTGACAATTCAGGTTTGGATTTATGTAGCTTCTGTGGGGTGAGGTACAGCTGATGAAGAAAATTATAATGAACAAGTCTGTACCGGGCATTAACCGTTGCTGACAAACTGTTCTGGCACAAATCTGACCAGAGTTGTTCATCAATTGTTATATTCAAGTCTGATTCCCATCTCATCCTGGATCTGTGTAATCCTGGTTTTGGGCCCTCATTCAGCAACATGGAGTACATTTTAGAAATAAATTTGTACACATTTCCCTGGTGAAGCAATTTTTCCACATTAGTTAACACAGGTAGAGTCATTCCAGGGCCCAGGTTGGTTCTCAAAAAAGATCTTATTAACTGGAGGTAACAAAAGAAAGTTCTACTGGACAAGTCATACTTTCTCTTCAGTTCTTCAAAAGACATGAGAAGTCCTTGATCAAAGCAATCTTCGAGATGCTGGATTCCTCTGTCATGCCAAGTCTCCAGAATCTTGTTATTTAGAGTCATGGGTAGAAGTTCATTTTGTCTTAGAGGTGTTTTTGGTGATAGTCTCATATTTAGTCCAAGAGTTTTGTGAACTTCATACCATATTTTAATAAAATGTTTCAAAATAGGATTGTCTGTCCTGCTGGATATGGTTTTGGAGTTCCATTTATAAATAAAATCACTGGAGGTTTCTTCTTTCAAAAGGATGAAGTGCAATTTGTATCCAAGAGGGGGCAGCACCACCGTCAAAAAATGACAGAATATATCGCATCTGGGCTGCTAAATAATATTTCTTTCAATTGGGTAGTCGAAAACCTCCTAGACTATAATCCCATGTTAATTTTTCCATTGACACCCTTGGCATTTTACAGTTCCATAAAAACTGCCTAATGTGTTTGTTGAGGGTTTTAAAAAAGGTTTGAGGTAATGGAATGGGTAAGGACTGGAAAAGATACTGCAACCTTGGGAGAATATTCATTTTCACACAGTTTATTCGACCAATTAGAGTAATGGGTAGATTCATCCATCGACGTAGGTCGTTCTCAATTTTACTCAGCAATGGGACGTAATTCAATTTGTACAAGTTTTTAAGATCATTATCTGTAATTATTCCTAGATATTTAATATTCGGTAGCCACTTAAATGGGGTTGTTTGTTGGTATTCAGTGTGATCGAAGTTTGTGAGTGGAATAATTTCACTTTTTTCCAAATTGACCTTGTATCCTGAAATAGCACTATAGGTGTTTAGTAGCGTCTGTAGTTTAGTGAGAGAGTTAACCGGGTCTGTTAGATACAGAATTACATCATCTGCCAGGAGATTAATTTTATGATTTATTTGGTCCACTCTGAACCCCTTTATATCTGGATCCCGTCTAATTGCTTCAGCAAGTGGTTCAATAGCCAGGACAAAGAGTCCTGGAGACAGAGGGCAACCCTGTCGACTCGATCTACTCAAGGGAAATGCTGTCGAAGTCTGTCCATTTGTGGTAATTTTGGCTCTGGGTTTATGGTAAAGGGTTTTCACCCAATTGATAAACAAATGGCCAAATCCAAACTTGCCCAAAACTTTGAATAAGTACGGCCACTCTAGCCTATCAAAGGCCTTTTCAGCGTCCAATGCTACAGCTACACTAGGTTCAGTTTTAGATTTTGTTAGATGGATAATATTAAAGAGTCTGCACAAGTTATTGGCTGATGAGCGTTTCAAAATAAAGCCGCTCTGGTCTGGGTTTATCAATTTTGGCAAATATTGGCCAAGCCTGTTAGCCAGGGCTTTGGAAATCAATTTGTAATCTGAATTCAACAAGGAAATAGGTCGAAAAGAGGAACACTTTAATGGATCTCTATTTTTTTTGTGAATCACAGTGATTATGGCAGTGGAGAATGATTCTGGAAGAGTTTGAGTTTTGGATGCTAAATTAATCACATCCATTATAAGGGGGGTAAGTAAGTCCTTAAATTCTCTGTAGAATTCAGGAGGGAAGCCATCCTCTCCTGGTGATTTATTGGATTGTAGTGAGCAGAAAGCCTTTTCAATTTCTTTCTGGGTGAAGGGCAAATCAAGATTCTTTTGGTCTTCGTGGCCAAGTTTCGGCAATTCAATAGTGGACAGAAATTCATCAATCTTAGATAGATCCTCTGGTGATTCTGATGTATATAGATTTGTATAAAACTGTTTGAATGCATCGTTAATTTCTGTTGGGTTGTGTGAGGTTGCACCCGTTTCAGTTTGAATTGCGTTAATTGTCCTTGAGCTTTCCTCTGTTCTCAATTGCCAGGACAGAATTTTGTGAGCTTTCTCTCCCAATTCATAATATTTTTGTTTGGTTCGTAAAATGTTTTTTTCAACTTTATAGGTATGTAATGTATTGTATTTCAGTTTTTTGTTAACCAGCCGTTTGTAAAGTTCTTTAGACCCAGATTGTTGAAACTCCTTTTCCAATTTCAAAATATCTGCTTCTAGCTCATTTATCTCTGCCATATATTTATTTTTGATACCCTTTGTATAAGATATTATTTGTCCTCTTAGATAAGCTTTTAGCGTGTCCCATAATATGAAACTATTAGGGGAGGAGGCGCAGTTTGTCTCACAAAAAAAAGTTATCTGGTCCCTAATAAACTGGCAAAAGTCTGGTCTATGAAGGAGAGTAGGGTTCAGACGCCATCTATATTGGTTTGCTGGTTTTTCTGGCATCAAAATAGATAGGGTCAAAGGTGAATGATCAGACAGCATCCTAGATAAATATTCAGATTCTAGTGTTCTATGAATTAGCTGTGTTGACAATAAGAATAGGTCAATCCCGGTGTGAGAGTTGTGTGGGCAGGAGTAAAAGGAGTAGTCTCTAGTTTGAGGGTGCATCTGTCTCCACACATCAGTCAGGTTTAGATCTTTCATAAATGATAAGGTAGTTTTAGCTGCTTTTGTTCTGGATGTTGTTGTGGCTGACTTATCTAATATAGGGTCTAAGCAAAAATTAAAGTCACCTCCTACAAGTATGTTTTGTTGTCCCCCTGATACCTTCATGAAAATATCTTGAATAAAGGATTCATCATCATAGTTAGGTGCGTATAAGTTTAACAGTGTCCAGGGTTCAGAGTAAATTTGGCAATTAACTAAGACATAGCGGCCTGATGGATCAATTATAGTTTCTCCAATTGTCACTGGAATGTTTTTATTTATTAAAATAGCAACCCCCCTTGCTTTTGAGTTAAATGATGATGATAGTACGTGTCCTACCCATTCTCTTCTCAGCTTTTTATGCTCCTGTGTGGTAAGATGGGTCTCTTGTAAAAAAGCGATATCTGTTTGCAGTTTTTTAAGGTGTGTCAAAACTCTCTTCCTTTTAACAGGTCCATTTAGCCCATTCACATTAAAGCTAACAAACTTCACTACCCTACTCATTAATGCTAAGTGTGGATATCAGAGTGTCATCGCCTCTTTGTAAATTCGCTGTGCAAGAGCCAGTGTATCTCCTGTGATCAAATAAAAAAAGATAAACCAAAGCACCAACATTAACGAAGAAAACAAACCCCTTCACCCACCCCTCTTCCCCCCAAGTGCCTAATCCTGAACATTTGACACTATCTTCCCTATCAAACTGGGTTGTGCACTTTGCACTTGTCAAGTATGACATGTCTGGCTGGTTCAGAAACATACAAACCAGCCCAAGGTTTTGTCTGAGAAAGATTTTAACAATATGTATAGTATCCAATTTTAAGTGTAACAAGAAATTATAACAAATGCTGAAAACACCCTTTTCCGAAATTATTAGAACGCAAGCAGGGTGGGTTAATATGAAACCAATCTATCAGAAAAAACTTAAACTTGAATTGCTGCCATCACTTACTTTATCCCAACATCTTTAACCTAACAAGAGTGACGGCAGTGCTAACGAGAGACAGCTCCTGAGAGCTGCTGCTGCGTGTCTGGGTTTCATCCACCTGTTGGTTCCGTCCGCCTGGTCCGTTATGTTTGTCCCGGGGAGTCCCGCAGGAATGCTGCCGCTTCTTTTGGTGTTTTGAAGAATTTTCTTCTTCCATCGGGAAGCGTGATCCTCAGTGTTACAGGATGAAGCAGGGCAAACGGGATGTCCTTGGATCGAAGCTCCCTCTTAACTTGGTCGAACTCCTTTCTGCGTTTCATCAAGCTGGCGCTCAGGTCCGGAAAAAACAACACAGGCTTATCTTCGTACATGACGTGGCCGTTGTTCTCTTTGGACCTCTGTGTGGCGATGCGCAGGATTTTGTCCCGGTCTTGGTGTATCAATACATGTCTCGGTCTCTGGTCTGCAGGTGGACGGTGTGTAAGGGTTCGGTGTGCTCGCTCTATGATCAGCGGCTCAGTGAAATGCTCTCGTCCGAGAGTGGCTGGGATCCACTTGGTAAAAAAGTTCACAGGGTCGTTTCCCTCGCAGCTCTCCTTCAGGTTAACAACGCGTATATTGTTGCGTCGGCTGTAGTTTTCCAGCTGGTCGACTTTCTCCAGTAAAAAGTCATTTTCTTTACTTAGTTTTTGGACGCGAGAATCTAGGCCCACCAGCTGGTCCTCCGCTGTGCTAATGCGGTCTTCCGCTTCGGTTATGCGGGTGCTCAGTGTATCCAGCATCGTTTTCAGTCCAGAGATAGATTGGTTAATTTCTGCGGTTTTAGAGTCGAGTTTACTGGAGAGAGCTTGATTACCGTTTCGTATCTCTTGAAGAATAAGGGAGTCTTTCACACCGCCTATGTGCTCTTGTGCCGCCGCCGCCATGACATGAACTTCTTCGTCGCTATTCTCGAGAGTTGTTTTATCAATAGATGTCAGAGTTTGCTCACCAGCTGAGTTTAGTTGTTTGTTTCTGGTTCTTCGGACCATAATAAAGCTGTCCGACCAGGTTGGGACTGACTTTGGGTGTTTTAAAAGGTTTTAAAATGGATTTGTTTGAAGAGCCTCTGGGCCAGCGTCTACCTAGCTTCGCTGCATCACGTGACCCCCCAGCAGTTTCAATGTTAACACAAATGTTCATAAAACAACAGCAGTGTTTGGATTCAGATTATTTTTTGTACATTTATCTCACGGATCATGTTCACCCTAAATCCCTTCGACTCTCATCTATACTCTGTCGTGAGACTAAAAACATATTTCTCTTGTGAGCCGCACCTCTACCTCAACGGTGCTGGCTTGTCTGGAGTTTCTGTTGGGACTTTGGGAGCGCCATGCTTCCATAATCTGAGCTCCACTGTTTGTGTTTTTATCCACGACCTGAGAGCTTTTTGTTGACACTTTCAAACTGTGAGGGATCATGTGAATTCTCACCAGCAGCAGTACAATGAAAGTGCTGTGTAGCCCTCATGGCTTTGTGTGGTACTGCAGAGATTGTACATATGTATTGAAAGAAGTCAATATTAAACAGATGTTTAATCTGAAAGTGATTAATCTGGATTTACAAAATGTACAGTCAAGAGACAGAGTGTGTCAATCTAAAATAAAACGGATCAGGAACTGATACCTTGCTACTCTCTGCCTTAATTCTCACTTATTTACTTTTCTACAAAGCCCTATTATGTCATAAAAAAACAATATATACGGAGCCTTAAAACTGACTAAATGTGGTGGCCTATCACACAAGTCAAAAATGCAACTGAATGCATCAATATTTTAAGTTATACAATCAAACAATGGTGGCTAAACACACCCACCACTATAGCATTTTCAGCTAGCTACCTAGCTGAAGCTAACTTCATAAAGCTACACCGGCTAGTGCATGTGGCCTAATGTTAATCATCCATATACTGTGCTGCTACTGCCATAGCAGTACATTCAGCAAACCCATTTTTAGCCAGAAAGCTAACACTAACAAAGTTAGCGCGAAGTTCACAGACACCAGGCTTGTGTTTCCTGTGACGAATTCTAAATGTGTGCCATATGTTCTCTCTTTTCCTAATAATGTCAAACAACCTATAGTTTTATCTTCCATTTTAATCATTATTTATTGACGTATTCAGTTATATATTTTTGACTTGTCTGATGACCTTTTACTACATTCTGTCTGTTTCATACGGCTACCAAGGAAAGTTAAACATTAAATATTTAAGAATACAAACATACAATGATGATGACATTACCAGAGTTAAAGCTATCCGTTTAATGTACTGTAAGTAAGAGATATTTGGCATGTTCATTAACATTAATGACACCAGTCAGTCTGGACATACCCATGCAAGTGTCTTTCCTTTACTCCATCAGTCAGCAAGTGAGCCACTTACGGTACAGTCATGTAAACTCCTCAGAGAGTTATTCACAGAGTTATTCACACTCTCTGAAACCAGCCTGACAAGAGTATTGTTGTGTAAAGAGCTGTTTTAGGACAGAGGAGTGTACAATGCATAATCATTGCGTTTACATGGGGGAAAAAGGTAAGAAAAAAACATTGAGACAGAAAATGTACAAAGAAATTCAAATTTCACCGCAGGCTTTCCAGCCTGTTTGGTCGCTCCATAATCAGAGATGAACACCTGAACTCTTGTTTGTTATATTTGTTTGTTGATATTTAGTAAAACCCCATCTGGAAGGAAAACTTCAGGATTGGGCAGATTGCAGGTAAAATGCTGCTGCAGCAACTGACAGCCTTGGCAGTCCAAGCATGTTTGGCAAGATGTTGAATTACTAATTACCATGGTGTTCTTATAGTCAAGATGAAATTGAAAGAAAAATCCCTTTTAGAGCCTATCCCTGGTCATAATGTGCACAAGTATGACATTTCTTGACACATAACTGGACACGTAACACCTTTGATTGGAGCAGGATATATTTCCTGGTGCAGGTAATCCATTGTGTCATTTGGCCGCATGCCATGATTCCCTGTGCATACAGTACTGCGTGTACACAGGTCAGGGAGGCTGCATCTGAACGTAAGGGCAAATATTCCTGACAGGATGGAAGAAGAAGGAGAGAGCGTCTCACTAAAGTTATTTTCAGCAACTTTGATGCATTTTTAGGAATGAAAATTTAATGATCAACCTCTGGGGCAAGCTAATGGCCAGCATCGTCTGAGCTAAAAAAAACACAACTACAGAGTCCTCTTTAAGTTTGGTTCATCTGTGAAAAAGGATGCAGCGCACAAGGCATTATGGATAAAAAAGAGATACATGCAGTCGAACAGAATGAAATTGGGTTTACATTGGTTGAGTGAGTCACTCCCAAAACCAGAAAACGAGTTGGATTGCTTCTGTATCTCTCTACACCCTCATAACAAGCCAAGTAACAGCTCTTGCCTTCAGTTTATCAGATTTATTTCCTTATTGGTGACTTCATATGACACCCGTTGTTTTTTGTGTGCAGTTCTTCTTCAATGTCTTCTTCACATTCGGCAAGTCACTCTCACCATATGCACAGGCTTCATTGTGACCCCCTTCACATTAATCCAACGGGATTGAGCTCAAATGACCCAGATTGAGTTTTTCCGCTGGGGATGCCAGCGGCTTTACGCACGCAAAGAACATCTGATAATGAAAGAGTGGAAGTCAATGTACAGAAAATCAATCTGCTACCTTTCTGAGCGACATTTCAGCTGCTTTGGGTGCCTGAAATTCAACTGGACATTGGACTTGTTTTCAGGACATTCACCTCAACTGACACTGACTTAAGTCAACACTTAATCCATAGCATTTAACTGATAATTCAACTTTCAGCTCTACCATTTAAACTGCCACTTTTGACTGATTTTTTTTTGTTATTATTATTAGTAGTAGTAGAAGTAGGCCCTTGTAATCAGACAAATAAAATTGCGACCCTTTAATTTAATTTTAGACCCTTGATACTCTTTATTACTGCTTTCACATATACAACGATTTACGTTTTGTATATTTTTGCATATTTTAATACATTTATATAATAGTGTTTTTAAACAAATTTTAATCTTTAACTGATACTTCAAATCTCTCACTCTTTAAATGACATTTCAGCTACTTTCAGTGGTTACTAAATAAGCTCCTTCTGCTTATTATTATTACTATTAAGTATTCAGAATAAAAGAAAAATACCGAAATAACAAAGATAACAAAAAACTCAAACATTGCGTTGTTCCAGCTCCTCAATTGTAATAATGTTATGCTTTACCTAAATGATAGCAATGCAAATATGCTTCAGGGAGTGTTCTCTCTATTTTCTGACAGTGTATATGGCCAAATAATCACTGTGTTACTTCATCTCCTATCAGGTGAGCAGAGGGAAACAGTGCAGTCGGCCTGCACAGGAGGAGGGTCGAGGAACCGCGCATGTA
Organism: Cebidichthys violaceus; assembly: GCF_023349555.1. NCBI lineage: Eukaryota > Metazoa > Chordata > Actinopteri > Perciformes > Stichaeidae > Cebidichthys > Cebidichthys violaceus. The sequence goes on from NW_027176384.1 coordinate 3,523,519, forward strand.
ACGAGTAACGATTACTGAATGACTGAGTGAGTCCTTAGGAGCCGCTCTGGTCTAAAATAGACGCAGGAGGCAGGCAGCGCCGCCCTCCACAGCCCGCGGAAGCGTCACGTCACACAGCGGCTCACTCAGGAAATTCAAACACAAGAGCCTTCCACAACAGACACGCATCTCTCTGATCCAAGGTCACACCGAGCCGGCAGCTTGCACAGGACACGCACACACGCGCGCACCTTCATCCCACCTCAAAAGGTAAAGTATCATTTAATGTCTGTTTATCGCTGATGTCGCTGAAAGATGCCGGTGGTCGGAAGGATTAAACCGGGGCTTTCGGCGTTGTCGGGACGCCGCGCGGTATGCAGAGATGAGCATGTGCTGCCATGAATGAGAAATATATAATTAATAGACATATATAGCAAAGCGGCTTAGCGTTAGACTGCGCGAGTGGATGCGATTACATTATGTGATGCGTTCAGGAGCATTTTGGAGAGAGAGAGAGAGAGGTGTAAATCCATCTCCACGATGCCATGCCGTGAATTCCTGGAGGAAATTATGTCGTTTTCTTTTCTTTTTTTTTAAAGCTAACGTAACTTTGAGTGTGAGCGCCCGGTTTAGTCCATGTAGGCCTTGGGCATTTAAACTGGCTTCATCCGGTCCCTGTCCTTGCATCAGCAGCATCATATGATTGGGCTGCAGTGCTGAGGAGTCACTCTGCTGTTGCGTCCAGGCCTTGCCGCCTAGTCTCCCTGATGGGAGTCCAACTTTTAGGTTTCCTCCAAATATCAGCAAATAGGGAGTTTCATTTTTTTTTTAAAAAAAGAGTTTTTTTCATGAGTCAATTTGGCACAAAACAGCTCACCAGGTCAGCTGGTGAGCAGTAAAAATAACTTCATGTCATTGTTTTCCACTGGAAAATGTATCAATGCTCTCTATTTATTTAGACTGAACAGGAAGGTGAGTCAGATATTGAAATAAACCATCAGCTTTTATTCACCTCTCTTGCTCCTAGTTGGCTGTGGAAGAGCGTCTAAGTCATCTTTAAGGGAGTTCAGCTAATGTCATTTCTACTGAACAGCAGCCACTGTGGCCAAAAGTAACAATTACAGGAAGTGACTTTGAGTTAAGTGCTAAAACAACATGTTGGAAAAAAAGAGTCATTAAGTCAGAGAACCGACTCATGTCAGCAAAACTGTATCATTGACCTAAATTTAGCTAATATTTGCTAACATCAGCCTCCACAAGCTAATGAAAAGAATACCGCTCTCATGTCTGTGCCCAAAATATGAGGCTGCAGCTGGTTAGCCTAGCTTAGCATGGGTAGTGTTACAAACGGCTAGCTGGGGCCCGACCAAAGCTAACATTATCCACCTGCCAGCACCTGACCTCACAAATGAACATGTCATGTCTCCTTTGTTTAACATGTACACAAACTGAACTGTAAAAAACGACACAGTGTGGTTTTATATATGTGCAGGGTTATTTCCTGGCCAGGTGCAGTCACTTCCTGGAGCTAAGCTAACCTGCTTGGTGGCAGCTTCATAACTACTGTACACACGTGGGAGCGATATCAATCTTCTCATCTAAATCTCGCCAAGAAAGTAATTTAAAAAGAACACTGTAGCTATAGGAGGATCAATACACAATTTGCATCCGCTTTCACAAAGTTTTCTTGTTGTTAAGACATTTTGGAAGATTTATTTAATTTTTACACGATGCCGGTAGTATTGGCAAAGGCTCCTTTAGACCTGTTTGGTGGCTGCTTGAATATATTCAGAGATGGGGGGTTGCTCCTGCTGACCTCCAGGTCTTCTAGTACCTGGCCGAAAGGTGAGATGATTTGCATTTTTATCCTGCTTTGTTTCCGCTTTTTTTTCTTGTTTAGCACTGTTTTGCATGTAGTTTCAGTCTGCAGGTAACCTGCACCTTCTTTTGTTGTGTTTGTCCACACTGTATGTTTCCTTCAAAAGCAGTGGCCTCTCTTAGGGGCACACTTTTTTTTTTTAACGTGTTTCATTACTCGGGTGTTAAAGGTCCAAATTGTTGCCATATTTTGTTGTTGAGGTTGTACTTGCATAGTATATAATGAATGACACTGACAGGGTTGTGCTTCTGTGTACCTTGCGGATATGAATACATTTCTGTGGGTGTTTTTTTTTTTTTTTAAAGTTTGTATCAGGTTTCAAGTCCAGGACCTTGAATACTTCCATGGTCTCTGGGGGAAGTTTGTTGTGGACACAAACGTGCTGATGTGTGCTAACAACACCTGATACAGAACAAGGCATTGTACTCCACTTTAAGATAACCCTTTAGTACACCCATAAAGGTTGTACAACATTCTCACTAATTCACTTTTTTAGCTTTGTTTGCTCTGGAAGAACAGCGCCGTCTTCCTGTTGTGTAACATTCAACAGATTTCCTTATAAATTTGACACCATGTCTAACACTGATAATAGATTAAACAAAATAAGTCAGTACAAAGACTGATAGAGGCAGACAGACTTGCGTTCAATTAGCATTCTTGTTTTAATATTAATTATGCTGACATCTCAAAATCAACAGGATGATTATTTATTGTTGCATCTGTAAATCTGTCATCATCAAGGATTTCAGTCAAGGAAATGAGAACATAAAGGCCTGAAGTTTGTCCTGTTTTTTTCTGTATGATTTCTATATTTCTTTATTTTTTGCCTTTATTCAGAGGTCTGACATGACGAAGTTCATCTTTAACTTTAGTTTGGATATTTTGAAGCTTAGATGATATTAAAGAAAAAGAGCTACCGATAAATCGCCCAGGTAGATATATGAGATATAAGAGTGTTTGCTTATTGGCAATATAACAATAAGTAAAAATAATTTGCAGTACAGAAATGCCTAACTAGGTTTTTTTATATAACCTTTTTTTTGTGGCATTCAGCACTTTCCGTTTAATCTCCATTATCTGAAGATGCTCTGTTAAATGCTAGATGTGTGACATTTGATTTCCCGCATAAGCACTCATGCTCTAAGTGCTGAAACACAAATGTAACGGAGACCGGTGCCTCTGACCTCCATGACGTGCAGAGGCGTGGAGACAAGCGGGGGCTTTGGATTGGATGTTGAAGGTGTTGACAGGCCCACATGGGAAGAGTGAATCCCAGCATGCTGTTGTGTCCACAGAAGTGTAGTTGTGTGTAGTAGGTGATGCAAGGGTCCTTTTTCTTTCTTTTTTAAACAACCAAGGAGCACTCCGCTGCATAAAGGTGCTTTTTATGTCTGTAAATCACAGGTTGGGAGAATTATTGTGTTTTTGCAGAGGCTTGCCACCCAGTTTTAATGGTCAGAGGTGTGTTTATGGAAATCTAAAGGACCACTTGAAAGTTTGTTTTTTTTAATCAAGGTTTAGGGCCTAACCAATAAGTTGAAACGGTATTAACGTCTTAGTATATTTTATTGGAAGACCGTGCGTGTGCGTGTGTGCGTGCGTGTGTGTGTGTGCGTGCGTGTGTGTGTGTGTGTGTGTGTGTGTGTGTGTGTGTGTGTGTGTGTGTGTGTGTGTGTGTGTGTGTGTGTGGCCCTTTCTCGTCTCAGAGGGAGCCATTGTTTCGGTGGCAGTTTGTTGGTGCTCGAGATCAAGGGCGAGTGTGTTTACAGGGGTTCAAAGTAGTGAGATTAGACTCTGATAAGAGGGACGAAAGCACGTGGTTCTGTCAACACCCACAGGTTTCCCAGTTGGGTTAATGATGAACCGTTTGTACAACAAAGTGAGTACTGTTACTCCAAGGTTACCTTAGAGCTAATTCTGCGTTGCCATAACTTGAAGTCTCATGAGAGTCTGGTGGAGGGGGGGGTGTCGCTGACTGTAGAGGTTATGCTTCCTTTTGTAGAGTCGACAGGGCTTACAGCACCTGTTTTATCTGACTGGTATTTAACTGAAACCGTTGAATCCTTCTGCTGTTCAAGGTCTCAACAAATATTACGAGGCATGAGCCCGTAATTTCCAAGATGCACATCGTAAAACGTACACAGGTTGAGTGGGAACGTCCTCTTGCTCCCGAACTCTCATTAAGTCACATTCTCACCTCTGCACCTGTCAGTCGGCTAACCTTCTGTCGTCCTTCATTACAGTACAAGTCCTGCAGAGCTTCACAAAAGCCCACATCAAGACACCATTACTGAGTAATCGCTGGCCGACTATCAGTGAAAGTAGGAAAAAGTGAGTCCACTTAGCAGCTAAGAAGTCAAAAGAAAGCTTTAATCAGTGTGGGAAATGGAGGGGAGGAGTTATTCTTCCTCTGAATGGTACCGTTGCAGTTCTTTTCTTCCCGTTTTAATTGCTGGCTCCAAAAAGTCTTAACTGTATTGAAAACTGTCCAAATTTCTCTCAAAATACAAAGTTAGTTAATATTTAAGAACTTTTATCCCAACCGTTTAGCCCATTTGTTACCTACTAATTTATTTTTTTGTTTTATTCTCATGTATTTAAACCCCTTGGCATAAGAAGCTTTTAAGTAAATGCATGTCTGTGAAGCCAAAGGCAAATATCCACCCGAGTGGATATTTAAAGATGTCTAATCTCATCTAATCTAAGAGTACATCCACATTACTCCGTTTTCGTTTGGAAACGCATATGTTTTGCTACGGTTACACTGAGCGTCCACACTACGCCGGGGTTTTTGAGCACCGTAAACGAAGGAGTTTAGAAACGATCCCGAAGCCGGATAACTTTGAAAACTCCAGGTAGCGTATTCGTGTGGACGGACGGAAACCATAAGTTTGGAAACGATGACGTAGACACCCGCGATCGACTACCAGGTTAATTTAACGCGGACAACTGATTACAGGCGTTGCTGACCTTGTTGTCTTTACTAGCAGCTGTTGTCCAGTTTGCATGAGGAAACAGCTGTTATTGTAGCGATTAGTGAGCAGAGAGAGAGAGAGAGAGAGAGAGAGAGAGAGAGAGAGAGAGAGAGCCGCAGCGCTGTAACTAACGTTAAGTCTGAATAATAAAATGTATTAAACTTTCCACCAACTGTATCTGTTTGAGTTTGTAGAGGAAGATTTGAGAGAAGATTTTAAGTATCAAACACTTACTTACGATCATTAAAGACTTTATTACTCTGGTTGCTTAGTTACAAAATATGACAATCTACTTCCTGTTTACATCGGCGCATGCCCAGTGTACGTGAAGAGTCACGTGATATTCGTTTCCAGGCGTGGATTGTGGACGGAGATCATTTCGGAAATGATGGCTGAAACGCTGTGTGGACGGAGATCGTTTTCGTTTGGAAACGGAGTTTTCAAACGAAAACGGTGTAGTATGGATGTAGTCTAAAGCTCAGGTAAACCCGAATATACGCAACAGAAACAGAAAAACTTAGGGACTACCTTTCGAAAACATAGCGTAGCATTTAGCATCTGTGCAGTGTTGGCGCGCGTCTTTGGGGGCTTACAAGGAATCTATAGGCATGATGTGTTTTAACACATTTCATTTTAGCTGATTGGTGTTTAAAGGTTGACTAGTCCCGCCTCAGCTCCACCCATGCTTCCCAATTTGACCAAATTCAGATTTGTGGCTTCAGAAAGGGCCACGGTAACAAGCATGAAACCTAAATGCAAGTTTCAGAAACCAATCGGTGACTTAACATCTCTTTGTGCATGTGCTGTGGTTGCTTCCGGCCTCTCACCTTGAGGGCCACACCCGTGAACGCCTCCTTCACTTAAACTCATCTGAAATACAACACTGAGGTCCCAGCTTAGCCCCCGTTGTGAATTAAACTGGAGACCCTGTGTCTGTCCATGCTACAAAGAATGTACCTTTCTGCCAAGGTACTAAGTGATGTCCTTGGAGGTAGACAGACGCACACATGAGATGCACTCCTATAGTGTATTGATGTGTAGCGCAGCCTGATTAGCTTTTGCCAGTTTGGGATGATTTGATTATAGAACCACTATTTTTGGCCCTGAACTCCCGCCTTCTCCGTGCTGCTCACTCAGCTCTGTTGTTTGAGGAGGCTCAACAATTTGAAGTCCAGCAGTCATTTGAAGTACATGCAGGGGACACTGGACCAAAAAACAACGTGTGCTTGACCCAGCAACACACAAGGATAAGCCTTTAATGGAACAATGTGTAACAGAAAAATAATATTCATAACTATGTTTAAAGCAGTGTATAATCACCTGAGACTCGTAGTGTTTTCCTTAGCTTAGAAAAAGGCATTTGTATCTACTTGGGGAGTGGGTCCTCTTCCACGGAGTCCGGCATGTTGCACCACAATGTTTCTACAGCAGCCCAGAACAGACAAACTTAAAAAACGTAACTCTAGTTTGAGCCTTTCGTGTTTTTTTCATCATCTGAAGGTAGAGATGCGTACCAAAACTCTGGATTAAACGGGCCCCGGTGCTAAATTATTAAAGACCAGAGACATCACTGGTGCTTTTTATTAGTCCTTGTTAATGTTTTCCTGTAATGTATTATCACGCTGCAGCGCACATCTCTGCTCACACACACACACACACACACACACACACACACACACACACACACACACACACACACACACACACACACACACACATAGACGCACGCACACACACACACGGCTGCGTTGGAGACAGTGAAGTGAACCAGGTGAAGTGAAGGATACTTGAGCTGATGACAACTACGCTCGTTATGGTTAGTGCAATAAAACATTCACGAGTAAGAAGCCAATACTTTATCAATACATCTGTTCAACAAGCATGAACATGTAAACGAAAGTGAAACCTAATTCAATCAGCTTTGTCCGCAGGTTCTCATTTATTTATTTATTTATTTATTTTTTTTACAAACAAGCTTATAGAGAAGCTCTCTCTCTGTAGTCTGTTGATCTTAGTTTGTTCTTGTAAATGATGGAACAGATCCACTTCTATTTTAATCAATAAAGCTGTCTGCACAGGACGTGTACCGCATCACGCTTCACAAGGCGTAGCCTCAAGTCTATTGTCTTGAGGCTTATGTTTTATAATGCACAGGTACAATGATTGCGTGTTGGGCTTGTCGAAATGCCATGGACCTAGACTCAGTACTGTGCCTGAAGGCATCCTGCGTAGACACTTTGGAGGACTGAAGTTGCCGCTCTATTAACGCACGGCTTTCGCATACACAGGCTGATGCTATGTAAAGATGGAAAAGTAGAACCACGGCTTTATATCTTTAATCCCAATTGCTTCTAATAATTTTGGCAGGAACTGACACACTAAATATTCACCGGGCCTGCCGGTTGATGAGAGGTGAAATAAGCGAGTACTGGCATACTGGTATGTCGCTGCTGAACCTATGACGTTTTTATGTGGAGGGAAATGAAAATAATTTCCCAGCGGGGATTGCTAAAGTTTAATTATCATCAGACATCTCGACTAACAAGTGCTGCTGGTTTCAGATTTAGAACCTAATAGTTGGCGTGGACAGAGGGGTGGCTCCCAACAAACTAGACCGCAGATATTTTGAGGCACCTTGGCGTCACTGGTTCAGTTAGTGTTTTAATACACCTGTGCTGGGATCGCAGCCCGTCAGTCACTACTCTGTCTGCTGCCCTCTCAGTCAGTGGTGTCAGGTGAAGGACACAGAGGCACACAATGAGGATCTGGCCTTCTAAAGCGAAGAGGAAGTGTTGACATTGTGGAAACTGAAGGGCGACTTTGCTCCGTTTGACTTCTTAGGTACTTAATGTGGTTGATCATAAACCGAATTCGTCAAGCTTGTCTGAAAGTGCGCCTTGTCCCCCATCCTTAGCTGCTATTTTATGGTCAATCGGTTTTGAGCTTCATATTCGAGCCCATCAACTTAAGCTGCTTATGAGTTCTGAGGTTTGTCCGTGCATTGTCGTCACGTTCAATCAATCAAAACCAGTATCTACGCTGAGTGCTGCTGCTGTGGACAGCCTGTAATCTGATTAGCGTGGATTAGACTGCATGGAAAGGCATAATCTCCAACTTTGATTAAAGAGGCACTACAACGCATATACACAGAGGATTATATTTCCATGCACCAGGCCAGTTTTAGTTTAGTTTTGTTGGTCTTTAGTCATCCACCCAGTTAAAACCAGGTATAATAGCTAATACCAACGTTCCAACACAGCATTTCCTATAATGTGTAGGCAACCAACTAATAAATATTTGTATATTTACAATGGATCAAATGTGAAAGGTGTCGCTTGTAGTGATGACAAGGCTATGTTAAGATTATTTTAGAAATGTAAGATAATGATTCAAACCCATGAGGAAGTTTAAGATTATTTTGGTGGCACTTTCCAGCCTCCATACAGGCCAGCAACTTCACCTTATTTCCTGTATTTCTTCAGTCCGTGCAAAGAACTTCTATTTTTTTGAAATACTTGCCAAATGTGTGAGTCATCCCGCTGATGGCTTCCTGTTGACACGTAGTAGATCTCAGTATATTGTGAGTCACCACAACATCACAACCTGATCAGGCGGGAGCGGCATCATTTATTGATGTTGGTGGCTGGTGTTCATGGGTCATTTACAGACACTCTGAAGACTGAAGTGTCCATTTCCCTTGTCTTGTTTCCCGGCTTTGATGTTCTTGAATGAAGCTTGCTGCTGTAAGATGTCGACTTCCACCAACATTATTATATCGTGTTAGTACCCAGCAGCAGGAGCACCAAAGCAGCTTAGTTTCACATTCAGATTCAACCTGCTCTTATGGCTGCCACAGAGATTCTCCCAGGTGAATTCATAACGCAAATTGCAATGCAAATTTTACACCAGATGTCGTTCCACAGGGAATACAATGGCTATAGTTAAAAAAAAAACCTTTTTCTAAAAATATTTTTCGTCATCCACACTGCAGCTCTACACTGACATTGTATCCACTGTGAGTGGGAGCCCAAAATAGAAGAAAATATGCATTTTCAAATTTAGCTGCATTAGCATGGATAAGGAAGTCTGATCTATATTGTTGCAAATTAAAAAAATAAACTATTTAAAGGGATACTCCAGTGATTTGGTATTTTTCAAACAGCACTTTTATAAAGAAGAGGAATTGTCCAAATTGAAGCAACAGAGGCCGAGAGACCCTACTATTGGCTAAGATTAAAAAAGGAGAGGTCTTTAAATTCCCATAATGCAACCCTCATGACATCAGGCTGCAACCCCGATTACACAATGAGGGGTTTGTTTTCAACTTCCTCCAGAGCAACAGAACACAATATACTATACTTCATATATTATAAATCAAGTAGTATAACCATAACAAGTAAACTGAGCTTGATGTGTAAAACCAGTGCATGGCCCCTTTAACGTTGCAATCAATGGTGGCAATTATTAGCAACCACATCTAGCTCCGGCAATCTCAAATAATTGCTCCTTTGTGATGCTGCAATGCAAACGCGAGGAGACCTGTTGATTCTTCCACTGGCTGTTGATTTATGTGAAACCCTAACTAGCTGTCGTCATCTCAGGCCGTGGTTTCACTTGTCTTTTCAATGTTTATCCGCCGTTTTACAGACGCCCCTTTGACCACGAAATATGTCCCATGGTGCATCAGATCACAAATCTGCCATTAAAAAGACAAGTGTAACCACTGCCTCAGTATGCACCCTGAGCTAATTATACAGCTGTAAGTTATTCCTGGCTGATTAGAAAGGTGACGCTAATGAGGTTAGAAAGAGCTAAAACAACAGCTCCACATTTTATACTATGATGTGTGTGTGTTTCTCCTTGACGGTTTGTAAAAAAAGAAAAGTATGAAGTGTAGCTGCGGAAATTAATTTTTTTTTCTACGTGTAAATAGGGAGTGTTTGCATTGTACACAGCAGCACCTGGTCTGAAAGGCCTCTATCAAACGCCTCTGCTTTGTTTTCATTACTCCAAGGTGAATACTGGGTGGGGCTGCTCAGGTGAAGTGAGTGCACGCCCACTGAAACTGATAATTAGTGCTCTGCAGGAAACAGATCTCTGGTATGTCCTTGTCCCTCTCGTGTCATGTTACCACTGGCAGTTCATCTAAATACAGGCACATATTTATTTACCGCCTTTATAATCCCACAGCCGTCTTGTGTACTGTCAATATGAGCCACACCTGGTGATGTATCGTCAGTAATGATCTTTGACACGAGACACAGAATGCTGGTGGTGATGCTTCATTTTCCTCTTTCCCTTTCCTGTCTGTCGTTGCAGTGAATAGTCAGCGTTGAGGTGGGCCAGTGATGCCGCCCCCGTCCACAGGTCCCCCCGTCGTGCCCCCACCAGACGGCGGTTGGGGGTGGGCCGTGGTGTTGGCATCTTTCATCTCCATAGGCTTCTCGTACGCTTTCCCCAAGGCCATCACCGTCTACTTCAAAGACATCCAGATCATCTTCGATGCCTCCTACAGCCAGATCGCGTGGATCTCCTCCATCATGCTTGCGGTCATGTATGCTGCAGGTAAGTTGATTTCAACTTTATGGTATTTTAATGTTGCTGACATTTTCATTTTCTAATCAAAAATCACACTGCAGTTATTTGTTGACGTCTGTAAGTCCCGCCCCCCGCTGCTACTGATTTCTGAGCAAAGATTAACCTTCCTTTCAGGTCTACTTTTTAAAAAGGAACTCCAAAAGAAATTGGCTCATGCATCTTTATTTATTATAATAATAATAAACTATTATGGTGCTGTTCACCACGGACTAGCTTGAATCAAGATTCCTCATTTTAACTATGATCCTTCAAATCACAATGTTAATCTTTTTTTTTTTTAGGGGAGTCTCTTTGAGATTTAATTTCGTTACATGCGGCGTTGGGGATTATTTTTGTTGCACAGAGGTGGTGCGTTGTTTCCTGAGCAGACGCTGTCGTGATTTACTCAACAGTGTTTTGGTCTTGTTGAGCTCTTGCTGGACTCGTACACTTTGTTTGTTGTTAAAGTGATAGATATGGAAGTCGGTTGTGTCATCAGATTGTGACCTGGATTTTGAAAGCTCCGCATCACAAGATGCAGACGCGGCGTCACATGCTGAGCCACAAAACCACCATGTTCTGCCAAGCTGAAGCAACAAATGAGAATTTATATCGGTATCAGAAACAGACGTAAAATGTACCTGTTGATAGGTTGTGGATAAAATGGAAAATTGGCATTTGTTATAAAAGCATGCAAAAAAATTATGCTTTTTATAAATTCAAAAGGGATTTTAAATGTTATCGCAAATTGCAACGCCTCAGCTGGCGTTGTTGAATAAGAATCCTTTGAAGGCTCAGAATGTGTTTTCCGTAGGTCATCTCCTCCACCTTATTGCGCTGATCACCTGCTCTATTTCCCACTTTGGCTTCAGCCCCGCAGCCTTCTGTTTGGCAGTGCCACGGCTGCCATCTGTCCACGCTGTAATCCTCCTGTCACTCGATCCACTGCTGTTGTCCCCATCTGTACCGGTCCATCAGCAGTACTGGAAAGCTCATTTCCTATGTTTTATAGCGCAACTTTCACCAAAAGCAGCAATTAAGTAACTGCTTAACTCAGACTGTCTTCCTATAACTCTGAGTAGCACATGGACTAAACACTCTAAAGTATGTTTTGTATTGTGGACACTATCTGTGAAAAATAACAAGCAGCAAATGCTGGTAAATGAGGTTAATCAGTTACTGCCATGCTGACTAGTCCCTCTCTGAAAGCTCATTAAATCAAGTGTTGTGGGACAAGAGTTGAAAATTAGCAACAGCTATAAACTCTCTTGCAGCACATCGCTTTGGTGCTCTGGATTGGAACTATGTAAAATGACATCATCGCTATCAAATGAAATAAATTCTAAATTCACACTCCCTGGCAAATACTGGCTTGTTTAAGATATATCAACACCAGCATATGTGGCATAAAGGTCAGTAGATGAATGACAAGGATACGGTAGGTTTGAGTGTCATTTACAGACATTTGGACCTTAATGCAAGAACCACTTATATGAACAGATTTGTTCTTAAGTGGCACATGTGAGAGATTGTCTTAAATCACTCACACGTGCCAATTGTTCGCATTCATGCATGCAGGTATGCAGGTCGGCATACTCAGCTTCAGCAAGATGTCTTCTTGGCATGTAACTTCAATCAAACCATTCGTTGTTTATTTCCGACAGCTCTGCAATGACACAGCGTTGACAGCTATAGTAATATTTGGGTCCCTGCTGTCGCTGTTATATATATTTGCAGAACTGGTAGCCTTGTATAGCAATTAGGGGTGGCCATTATGCTCATGTTGAGATCTCTCAAACTTGAAAAAATAATAATATTGGAACAAAATATTCTGTTTTTGGAGACAGTAAAAAGCATCGTGTCTGGCCTCCCTGAGAGATCGACCCTTGAAGTGTGTGTCGGCCACGTCACGGTTCTGCACTTCGCCAAGTGCTGCTTTAGCTTTGCAACGACTGTATGTCATTATCACGTGGCGACGGCGTCAATATGTGCAGTTACAAAGCGAGCGGCTCTTGTTACTCATTCATTCATATTGATTGCACTCATCAGCTATTCATTAAAACATCTGCTCTCTTGTTCTGCCTCTTACGCTGATGAAGCAATCATTGTTTGACTGTTTAACACCTCTCTGATTCCCCACGTGTGTGTGTGTGTGTGTGTGTGTGTGTGTGTGTGTGTGTGTGTGTGTGTGTGTGTGTGTGTGTGTGTGTGTGTGTGTGTGTGTGTGTGTGTGTGTGTGTGTGTGTGCGTGCACACACAGCTCAGTCATAACTGTGAACCTGCCTGATAATGACCGACAGCCTCAGACACCCAGTAATATTTATCCAATCAATCACTCGATATTTCAGAAAGGACCTTTTATTTCTCACTACTGTCCAGTGCAAACCTTATGTCTACAACCTCTCACAAACTCTAAATATAAATCAGGCTTGTTTTTAGATTGACAGACAGAGATAAGCCAAAGAAGTCAAATCCATGAAGGGGTATGTAATCCTTTCATTTCAATATTTAGATGACATAGAAATCGAGAATCAATTAACATGCTGTTTTTATCAGTCAACAATAAGTTGATTATTTTCTATCAGTCAACTAAATAATCAAGTTCCAGATTAAACTAAAGAGGTGCACTCCGCCACATGTGTCTGCAGCGACCACTGCTGTGATGTGTGATTATAACACGCTTCATTCAAACTCAAAAACAATGTATCTTCTGTACGGTTGGTTCAGTTTCGTGACCAAGATTCAGATTTCACAGGTTTAAGAGCCATCACAACTGCTTAGTTGTGTAGTTTTTAGCTTTTGTGTGACTCGCCTGCCTCTACAGGACTATAGAAAGCAATGCAATCTAGTCTTTGTCAACTAACAATGTAAACAAATCCCCCAGACTCTGAACGGTTGCTCAAGCTTCATACCGTAACTCAAAGACATCACTCAGGCCCATGTTAATGCAGTATCTTTGCCTGAACTTCGAGTGTAATACAGTGTTACCTGCAAACCTGAGCATGTCGCTAACAAGATATCTTGGCAGCATAACAAACTTACCCTCTAATGATTTGCATAGTCAGTTGCCTGAGTGACCATGCAAATTAATTGGCAACCAGTTTTTTTAACAAAGATATCTTTTTTTCAAGGATAGAGAGAAGATCAATAATCCATAATAGTTATATGTCTTAATTATATATTATAATGCGGTGCTACTATCGTGAAAGAATGGGAAAACAAGGGACCTTTGTTCTAAGTTGGGTATAAGCTTATCAGTGAAGCACTAATTTATTATCTCTGTTCTTTTGAAAAGCAGGGTCGGGCGTTCTTTCAGCTCGACCCTTCACAGCGTCACGTCAGACCGCTGTGAAGCAAGCGGTCGTCCTTAGGCAGCGTGGCAAACGTCGCTCTGTGATGACGTCTTTTAAGCTGCAGGCTGCGTGTCCGAGTTGGATCAGTGTCGCTAATCCAGAGGGAGGGAGGGAGAGAGAGAGAGAGAGAGAGAGAGAGAGAGAGAGAGAGAGAGAGAGAGAGAGAGAGAGAGAGAGAGAGAGAGAGAGAGAGAGAGAGAGAGAGAGAGAGAGAGAGAGAGAGAGAGAGAGAGAGAGAGAGAGAGAGAGAGAGAGAGAGAGAGACTTGACCTTGGGCGAGGCGGCATAAAAACAATGCACGCCTGCATTCCATTCACCGCCAGTCATAAACACAGGTAGATGTCAGGGTGCATTTTATTTGTCATGCTTGTCTTTAGAGAATACCAGGTGCCATTAATTAGTTTTTATTTCCAACTTGATGAAGACCCAGCCATTATTCTCAACTACACAAAGGCTTTTAACATTATTGTTCTCTTTGCTCTTGCTTCTTGAACGTGAATTTACTCTTAACTGGTTGAGCAGTTAGCCTCCGCATTCTTTTACCGGGCTTGTTACTATAGATTACATAATCCATAAAGCATGCTGTTAACCGGTGTCATCGGCACAAAAGTCATCCAAATGTCAGGGAGTTCTGTAAATTCTCCAAAGTTCCGGAGAAATATTTGAAACTGCTATAATCAATATTTTTATGTTGGCATATGATTAACTGATTACATGTAATGTGAAGGCCGTCTCTTGTAGTGACAAACCCACAGAGAATCATCACACATGAGTTCCCCTCATTTATACAAGGCATTGTAGCGTCTTTTGGTTAAGCGTTAAAATAATGTTTTGATTTACTTTATTTGCGTCTTATCTGGTGGTAAAACTTCCCATTCTAGATTTAACAATCTGGGATATGGAGCCAGCAGCCCACTTCTGTAACCTTTAGGCCACCATGTTAACATCATCCAGTGTGATTCTGCCCGTTGTTGCATAGCTCTAAACTTCACCTCAAAGCCTCGTGTCAACTCAAAACTGTGTATAAACTTTTATCACAATGCCTGCAAATATCTGTGTAATGGGCTGGCTGGACACGGTGTCCGTGTCCCCCACGCTGCAGAGTGGCTTTCAAAAGCAGTTTGCTTCCATTTCTATCGACTTTATCCTCTTTGAAGTGTGATGGATGGCCAGCATCCTCGCGTCATCACGAGCTGCACCGGCCTCGTCGCTGCAGCTCACATTAAAGGGTCGTGGATTAAAAAAAAAACGGTTCGACACATTTCTATATGTGTCATTCCCTTTTGGGATCTAGGTGGTTATATTTAGTTTGAGCTTTTGTCCACTGTGAAATGAAGTCCACGCCGCGTCTGGCAAGGAGATGATAAGCCTTTTTCAAGGGAGGTAATGTGCAGGCTCAGGGGCTTCCTCATCTCGGCCGATTCGGGTCCCGCCGAGCCCCCGAGAATACTGATCGCTGCGCTGGATGCAAATGAAGGGAACTTTTCCTCAAGGTCGAAAAAAGATTCATGCGGAGCAAATTAAGTCAGATGACTCCTCGCCCGTTGTGGCTTTTTAAATTGCACTGGGCCTGGCAGAAATGTGATACATCTTCTGGCTGGTAATGAGAGTATTATTTCAGAAAAATACATCTTTCATTACTTTTCTCCCTCCCTATTCGATTTACACCTCCTGTGCTTAAGATTCGGCATAGGGCGAGGGGATGGTGTCAATTATAAGATGCAGATAAGTGCTTCGAGCAGCCACAGTATTCATAGAATGTAATGTGCCAAGATGTATGAAACTGATCAAATGCTCTTATACACCGCAAATGGAGAAATTCAAACAACGGAACACAAAGTAACACAGCACAAATATTATTTATGATATAGTCTTACTCTTCTCTCGAAAATTCAGTGAACCGAGTCGCAAAAATTCAACATATCCCAGGAATAAAAACAACCTTCCTCAACCCAGAAAGGTATTGGCTTTTCTGAAGTTATACTCATGATTCACCTCATTATCGACTGAACAACATTTACAGTGATGACTGAGAATACAGATGCTGAGTCATTGCAATTTGAATGGGTTTGGTCTTTCCGTCCATCATGTATTCTGTGGCTGTAGTTCTCATCCCTACCGGTCATGCCAACATTTTACAGCTGCACTTGTTGTAAGCTCATTGTTTAGTTTTTTTCCAGCCCACAATTTAAGTGCTCTAGTTCAGTTCAGCAGGCTGGAACAAAACACCTCTGATAAACTAACTGTACGTGACAGCCCACTGACAAAGTTAGCAACTAGCTGGTGTACCATTTAGCTGCTCAAGAGACACAATTTGTGATCAGTTGAGGAACTATTTTCTTTCAACCATAGTTCCTCCATGAACCTGCACACAACAAGGTATGTGGATTATCTTGAGTAACCGGGTCTAGAAACTACAAAGAGACGCTGCTGTTAAGTTTTTCAGATGTTCTTTTTTTGGCGCTTTAAGCACCTTAAGCGAGTGCCATCTCATCCCATTATATTGGAGAGGAGGTAAACATCACTCTGCCGATATCTTGAAAACTAGGCAACTCGCACCATAACAATCTAGATTGATAAATAGCATTATAGGTCAGAAGAAAAATATAAATTTGAGATCTTGGGATGAAATGCCCTTTTTTTAAATACTCATTCAGAAATTTGATAATCAAATTGGTTGTTAACAAACCCTGACTTCTGGTACCGTAAGTACAATCTGTCAAAGTTGAACCAGGGGGCTGTGCAAGACACAATGGACATTTCATTTGGGCAGTTTGACTAATAATATTACAGTTGAGCTTTTTTTCTAAAGTCATTTAGATAATATAGTTAAAGTGGGGATTCGGTCATAATCTAATTAACCTCATTTAAGACTTTTTCTGCCGGCTCTCTGTGACACAAAGATCTGCCTCAATATAAACATAACATACTACAGAAGTAAGAAAGTGCTTTGTCATATGCTCTTTTTCTGGCTTGTATGTGAAATATATGAGATGCGGGTTGCACCTTTTTTATGCATTCCTGCAGCTCAAAACACAGACTGGAGAATACAATGTTGCTTGATGCACCTAAAGGTTTTTTCCAATATAGACACTGCATGTTATAAAACCTATAGAATAGAAACTGACAGTCTTGTACGAAAGTCTGTCAGTCACTTCGCTTAAATTAATTTGGCACAAGGCGATGGGAGTGCTGTGCTTAAAAATTGAAACCGCTTAGTAGCTTCTATAAATAGAAGCGGGGCTCCCGCTGGCGTGCAGCACTAACCAGATTAAATCATTATGCACTCACTTTCAGTTATCCTGCCTACTGTAAACATCCGACATGCGTGGGTCATCTTATCTTTTCCCTTTGCCCCAGGTCCCATCAGCAGCATACTGGTCAACACATACGGCTGCAGGCCCATCGTCATGATGGGGGGCTGTCTCTGTGCCACTGGCATGATCCTAGCTTCCTTCTGTACCAGCGTGGTGCAGCTTTACCTCTGCATAGGAGTTATCGGTGGTAAGTCCACTTAAGTCCATTTTAAGCACATTTGATGAGCCGCTACTTCTAAGTAGCAGGTTCAAAATAAAAGTGTTGTTGCAGAAGCAACGTTTCCCTGTTTTATTCAATATATTTTGGTTCTTTCCTTAATTGTATTATACTGTGTTTTAACATGATTATAAATGCTACTTCAAACTTTAGTCTTAGTCGGGGTTGACAAATAGCAGGTTACAAAGCTGAAATCTTTTCTTCCATAATTGGGCTTCACCAAATCTTTTAGGCATATTTGAGATACTTACTGTAGATACAGCACAACTATTATTCCACAGCCCATTTAAATCCAAATTAAATGACTTTGATGATGAAACTGTTAACTGTGCCATGTTCTGCACCAAGGCTCTTAAATAGGGCAATTAATTCAATAATAATAATATAAAAAAATATATGACTTAAAGAAGCCTTTATACACATTCCCTTTGAAAGAGGGTATGTGTGGAAAAAGGCAAAGCCTTTGGCTGACGCCGATTATATCATTGGGAATTTTATAACATAAATAGAAAAAAATACTTTTTCAGATTTACTCCAAATTATTGTTGGAACAACTCTTTGCATTTCAAATTCTAAATCTTATCCAGCCACCTTTTGTATAAGTGAGATTGTCTCTCTGGTTTAACATCCTGTGAGGCTGCATTGAGGAATAGTGGTGCTTTGAGCTAAATGCTAACACTAGCATGGCAGCATGCTCACAATGACCATGCTAGCATGCAGATGTTTAGCAGGTATTATGTTTACCTTTTTCAGCGTCGTAATTTAGTGTGTAACGATTTCTAATTAGCGTTAAACTCAAAATACAACTGAGGCTGATGGGAACCTTGTTAGATTTGCAGGTACTTGATCATAAATCGCAGTGTTGGACAATCCTTAGAGCCGTGGTGCTAGCATGGCTAATCACCCATTGTTGCTAGCTAGTTCTTAAAGCAAGTACGTCAGAGGTACTCAGTTACTTGGTTTGTTTTATAGGTGAATAGGAAGTAAAATAGTTCATTTATAGTGTTCTTTAGCATTGGTACATTAACAGTTGCCGCATAATTGTTACTTAATTAAGTCTAATGCACGTCTGTCATCTCTGCTCATAGGACTTGGACTAGCCTTCAACCTGCAGCCAGCACTGACTATGATAGGCAGATACTTCTGTAAGAAGCGTCCCATCGCTAACGGGCTGGCGATGGCCGGCAGTCCGGTGTTCCTCAGCACCCTGGCTCCTCTCAACCAGTACCTCTTCAACCAGTTTGGCTGGAGAGGCAGCTTCCTCATCCTGGGTGGCCTGCTATTGAACTGCTGTGTGGCCGGGTCCCTCATGAGGCCCCTGGGGCCATTGCTCGGCAAGCTCAAGAAGGACGAAGAGGTAGCCGCCATTACCATCACGACAAAGGAGAAGCACACTGCCTGGCAAACATTCAACAAGTACCTGGACTTGTCCCTCTTCAAGCATCGCGGCTTCCTCATTTACCTGTCGGGCAACGTCATCATGTTCCTGGGCTTCTTTGCACCGATTGTCTTCCTTGCGGCCTTTGCTAAGGACATGGGCGTGGATGAGTACTCGGCGGCCTTCCTGCTCTCAATTCTGGCTTTTGTTGACATGTTTGCCAGGCCCTCCATGGGGCTACTGGCCAACTCGCGCTGGGTCCGGCCCAAGATCCAGTACTTCTTCAGCTTCGCTGTGCTGTACAATGGAGTGTGTCACATCCTTTGCCCACTGGTGGAAAGCTACACCGGTCTGGTGGTGTATGCGATGTTCTTCGGCTTTGCTTTTGGCATGGTCAGCTCAGTGCTGTTCGAAACGCTGATGGACCTTGTTGGGCCTCAGAAGTTCTCCAGTGCTGTGGGACTCACCACCATTGTGGAGTGCTGCCCGGTCCTCATTGGTCCACCTCTAGCAGGTACGATCAGTCCGTCTGAGAGCATATTTCATTCCATTACATGCACGGTTTTTACTGCCTGTACTGTCAAGTGTTCTTAGCTCTTCTGGTTATTAGAGATGGTTCACAATATTAATAAGGCCCAGTCACACCAGAAAGGTACAGTGTTTTAAGAAGCTTAGTTGTGACTATTCGCAGTAGCTAGTTGGCAAACTACCATGTGAGCTAGCTGCTAATATACGCATGCTTGTCAGTCACAAAAGCTCACTAAGATAGCTTGGTTGCTAATGGGACAATATGTATCTTAAAACCTTGTGTTGTCTTGCAGGGAAACTGGTTGATCTCACAAAAAACTACAAGGCCATGTATTTCTGCTGTGGAGCTGTCGTGATTTTGGCCAGTATTTGGCTCTTCATCGGGAACTTCATTAACTACAGACTCTTGGAGCGCGAGCGCAAGTGTGCAGAGATGTACAAGCGGACTGAGACGGAAGATCCAGACAAAGTTCTGGATCAGAAGGAGGCTGACGGGGAAGCCCAGGCATCGGATGAGCTGGTCGGCAAAAGTGAAAAGGACGGTGAACTTATGCAGCGGGAGACCAACATCTAGATCCCTCTGCTCTGCCAAGAGCTCACCCTCCCCTCCCTCCACTACGATCAAACTGAGCTCCAAGCCAAGAGGTGCCTCTCGGTGGTCCACCATGCTCTATTTGGGGTCCTCTGCACTTCCATGAAACTAACTGCCAAAGCAACAACTGGAGGAGGTTTAATATTTGTTTGTCAAAGAGCATCAGCGACTATAACAGAAATGTTTAACCACAGAGAAAAGTGTAAGATACTGCATGCATATGAGACAAAAAGTCAGAAAACTGAGTGGAAAACAGTGTAGTACTAACTGTATAATGTTTTTTGCCACATTCACCTCATATCGGATTTACTGTAAATACAAGACTGCAACAGGGGGGGAAGTACATTCACATCAGATGCCTAGTTGCAGTAACATGTGGATGTGGGATTTTAGTTTCTGTAGGAACTCCAAAACTGATGGTTAACATGGCAGCGAATCCTTGGATGTTGCAGATGCAGATAATTAGAAAATGAGTTCAATTCAGTCAGACAATCCACTCTGCTAAAAAGAAAAAAAAAGTATCTGTTGCAGTTTGTTTATGGCTGATTTTAGTTGCCATATGTCCCCAACAAGTTCAATATTCCAATCCGTAGCAACAAGAGTCATTCCTCTCTTCCTGCTGCGTCTTCCGATATGACGTGAATGCATCATCAGCGTGTCGCCACTGTTTCAACAGCACCAGCAAACTGAATTCATGCTCAAACTGCAGTCTGAATAGTCTCTATCCTTCTCAACACACTGAATTCTTAGTAATCGAGGAAAGGTTAAAAGTGAAAAGTCAACGGTTTGTGCATTCCTAACGCTGCATTCACACCATGAGCAACTTGATTTATGAGCATTTTTTTTACATTGTGGACAGTTGGTGGTTCTGAATGTCCAGCATCACATCAAAGTTGGTGCTTTGAAAGATGGGAAACAAATGTTCCGATTTCAGGCTAATCTCCATTAAATCATATCAAAATGGAACAAAATAGGAGCGAAAATCTGCCTTGATGGTGTCAGCTGTCGAGCCTAAAAAGTTTAGCTGATTGTCCTCGGTCGGTCAGCTCTGTGAAAAACTCCTGATGACTTGTTGATTGTGTTGCCCGCGGTGTGAATGCAGCGTTAAGCAATCCCAGTGCACCTGGAAATGGTCGATCCATCTGGTGATATGTGTCAAGCAAGAGCTCAAAATCCTAATTGCACTGTGTTTTTAAAATGGCATTCGGGTGCCATAAAATTCCCACTTCTAAAAATAATGAACAGATGTGTTCACAGCTGGCGATGCTGGTTGCCCACGCATTATGCTGCCCGCCCTCTCACTGTTTCGTGGTGTCGTAAAAAACTGCGCAAATGTCCCACTTTAATAATTTCGATCAAGTCATAAAATGCTTCCTGTACGTCGTCGAGTGTTCCGTATTGCACTCGTATAAAGTATGCTGAAAGAGAAATGGCCCCAAACAGCATTTCAGACAAATGCTGCAATTAAACAAGTTTAATTATGGTTGAATGTAATTTCCTCTGTGGGCCTTAACAAGGTATTAATGACCAAAAACCATCTGCATAATAGTGGCATTTCTACACACAGAGCCCATGAGCAATATCATTTCTCATATTTTAATGCAGGTATCCAGGGAAATGTGTTTGTTGTGGACAGCGCGACACTCCATTCTACGATACATTGCTTTAAATGTAATCTAAGGAGTGCTGGGGAGTTGTACGGTGAATTGTATTATACGAAGCTGATCAACCACCGTGTTAAATGTGACCCACTTTTTCTGCGGTGACTGACTTTAATACTCACTAGAAACCAGTGTTGTGTGCTCCGTTTGTCTCCTAACACGTCTGTGTAAATGTTAAAGCTATGAGATTCCTTAATGTTGTTCTGTAACTAATTCCCTAACATCCACACCAGTATGTTAATACGTTTGAAGGAAGACTACTGATGCTACTAATCACTGAATGCTAATGAGGTATACCAGTATTTTGAATCGTATTGTGTGCAAACGAGTGAAAATATCCACGAAACAATTGAACTGTTGCTGTGATTGTTGATATTGTCCAATATTCTGTCCATTCCAGATGTTTCCTAAATGTCACCCTGCCGTGCCATTGATGGGTTTTCAGCAAAAAAAACCTGCGGCTTTGGTCTCAAACGATGATCTCATGGTGTCCTGTCTCCGTTGTCCCATAACAAAGCCAACACATTTTAATAACAAATGTAATTTTTACACAACAAAACAATTCAATTGTCCCATTTTTCCCCTCCCCCTGCACTGTGAATATATGAATGTGTATTATGAATAATGCAAATGGATGTCCAGCTGTGTAGCAGTGGCTCTCCACCGCGTGTCCTCACCTGGTTCATTACAACCAAACGCTTTGTTACTGTGAAACCCCCTCTGGTTAATGCTGGTGTTTTGGCTGGATGGATTCTGAGGGCGGGACATTGTTGAGAATATCTGCCATGACATTTATTGTAAATAAGATAATTTCTGAAGGATTTGCACACCTGTTCTCATGTTTCCGTTTGGAGATGATTTCCAGCTACATGCGGATAAACCCAGCTCGTCCGTTAGGTCAGCTACTCAGATTTATTTTCCCATAATGCACCAGTATCTCATGCCGATATTAGACAGTATTTTTATATTGCCATGTCTGTACCTTTCCTTATAGCTTTAGTAAATTACTAACATTGAAACCTTATGAATGTTAACTTATCCTGCTTGCACTTCATTAGTGGAAAGAGATGCTACTGAAATCAGATGTCACTATGCTCATTGTTCATGATGCCTCTCAGTGAGGGAGATGGACTGCTGTACAATCACTTTCTACCTAATAACACTGCCCCCTGCTGGTTTCAAGCCACCTAGACCAAACGGCACAGAAAGCCAAGCGTCCCTTTCAACAGAACACACTCCTGTTTATAAATCACTTTTAATGATGATCAAACAAGGTTTCAGTTTTATGGGGGATGTAAGTGCATCAGTATCTTTTACTGTTTTTTTTTTGTTGTTTTTTTTGTGGAGGGGGGTATCTGTATGAATACACTTTTTGGTATTTATTTGCTCAGTATACAAAAGGAACAAAACCTTGCAATGGTTTAATGAAACTAAGGAGAATACCATCGATTTTCATCATTGTATTTTTCCCCATCCATGTAGACTTTATGAATTATACTTATATACTTGCATTATAATCAGTAATGCAAATGGAAACATCTGCACAGCAGCGGTTCCCACGAAGGTAACGCGATGGGAAGGAATTCAAAACATGATCAGCGACACAAAATTCCGTTTATTTTTCTACAATTGCTGTTTTCTTGTGAACTACTTGACTGTTAAATGCCTCCATACTACACTAAATCTGTGAGAAGGGCTCACATGTTGCCTCAATGTTTCATTTTAAGCTAAAAAGGTTGGGAGCTGCTGCTTCACAGGTCCCCGACATTGTTCTCTGCTAATAGGGAGGCTGGTCACCACATATAGCAAACAACACAAACTGGAAATGTTATGGTATTCTCCTTACTATACTTGATATATGTTCCAACTTGAGAAATTATTTTCTGTGTGTTTTGGTTCATAACATTTATTCTAAGGACAAAAGGAAAATTGTAATAATTTAATCCAAATGAAGGTAATTGATTTGTTTGACATGCACCGAGAGCCTTATGAATTATATTGCATAGCATCTCGTATAATTTCGTATAATTGTTTCATGTATGTTTAGAAACAGAGGTTTATTTTTAGGTTAAATTGAAATGAATAGGAAATACTTTCACCCCTCTTGGATATTGTTTGAAGGAAATGTTTTAAGTGTTCTCTTTAGGAAAAGCTCTGGCTGAAAACCGTTATTCTTATTATTAATAACTGCTATAGTTTCATTTTCTCCTGATGTGTGGAAGCAATACGCATCATGTAAAAGATTTAATGGCTGGAAGAGACTGGAAGAGACGTCCCTTAGTTTCCTGTTGGATTCCATGCAGTTGTCAGCTATCAGAGTATCAAACATTCATATGTAGGCAGAAATGCTGTCATTACAGGGCAGAGTCGAGGAAGCATGTGGAGCAAAGCACTCTGGAATAAGTGTGACGGCTTGCCACGAGGGAATTTATTTTAATTATGTGTTCTGAATTTCTTTTTTCTTTTTTTACTCTGCATTATGTGATGAAACTGAATGATTTTTATTGAGATCACAGTTTCATTTCTGACTATAAAATCAGGAATTTTCCAATTCATAAGTCAAAGTACATTTGGAAAAAGTTGATTTTTCAATAAGCTAATCTCTGCCCCCCTGAGCCAATGGGATCATTTCTGCCTCCATTAAGTCTTTTATTGCCGAACAAAATTCCAATCTGCAGGAGGAAATCTTGCAAAGATCAGCAGGTGTTATTGGTGTTGATTGTATACATGGCGGTTTGCTACTGGGAGGCTGAAGGACTGTTGATAACATCTCTGTGCCTTATTGTGCTACACTGGCCATTATAAACAGCTTTTTTGTGAACACGCTAAAAAATGGTCTTGTGTCGCTCAAACTTTGACATTTAGGTTCAAGTCTGTCCTTTCTTCTTACTGATTGTATGTTTACAGTCTTTCACTTTATGTAAATAAACTCATGTAGCTACTCATCCAAAATTCACACATTGAAGCACACGTGAACACCAGATATCGTCTAAATATGTCTAAATTATTTTATTCGATATATATATATATAGTGGTTTATAGGATGCAAATATTTCTGAAGACATGTGAGGACAGCTGTGTTCACGTGTTTGGACCTCAGTGCGGTAGTTTGTCTCAGCAGTGAAGTCAGTCGATCAACGTCCTTCCAGTAGCAGACGCGCTGTGTGCTCTCCCATCAGGGTGACCACACTAAGGCATTGCACCGTCTTTCCCACTACCTCCGTGTCAGAGTGAGGAAAAGTATCACACGGGTATAGAAAACAGATTTAGTTCATTAGAATTGTAATTCTAAGAATGCTGTCACCTATCACTGTAGCTAAATAAAATAAAGTATATATCCAAATAAGCCTTTGCTGTGATACTTTGAATTTCTCTCAGGTGCCTCCCATTTCTCTTGATCATCTTTGAGATGTTCCTTCAGCTTGACTGGAGCAGACCTGTGGTCAAGCCGATTGATTGGACACGATTGGAAATGACACACGCCCGTCTGTAGAGCCTGTATACGGTCTCAGCTGGCAGTGCAGCATCAGAGCACAAACCAGGTGGAAGTGTGTCCGACCTTACACATTATTTCAGACAGAGCGATAAGCTGATAAACCACATGGTCGAGGTGTAATAAGCCCTTTAGCATGTCAGCACAATGAATAACAATATCTGTGCGTGTATCTCCATTAGCAGTCAGCACACGAGATCACCTGGAGGGGACCAACGGCTCTCATTACACTCAAAGTGGATCTCCTCCCGCCCTCTTCCTGCTTCAGACCTGCTGATGATGAATTCTGCCTGGTAACCAATCCCCCCCCCCCCCCCCCCGTCTCATTAGCATGCGATGCTTCGAAAAGGCTGCGCGTGCCGATGATGGCTGGAGACCCTCAGGCAGAGTTTCAGGCTAGATTTTAATGGGGCGGTAAGGGTCAACAGGAGATGAGAGAACAATAAGCTCCAGTTCTCTGTGTTAGACGTTTCATTGGGGGGGGGGGGGGGGGGGGGGGGGGGGGGGGGGGGGGGGGGGGGGGGGGGGGGGGGGGGGGGGGACCTGTTGGGGTTTGAATGCAGGAGAAGTTGACCTTCAAAACAGTGTAGAACTGTATTCCCCGTAGTGCTGCGGAGTTTCAGGTCAGCTGCCTATGAGTCGTGGCCGTCGGCTGTCACGCTGGCATACAGGCCAACCGCACCTCACTAACAATGTTGTGATAATAGGTTAAATGCTGATGGGACGCAGGCGGGCCCAGTGGAGATGTTAGCATGCGTTTGATGTGGCGTTCAGCATCCACCATTAGCTCTCATTCCTCTGATCTCCTTTCTTTTGCATGCACAAACATGAAACAGGACTGTATATTGGGAGTCTGGACGCTTGAGATCTTTTCAGCCACATGCAAATATATATGTACTGTGTTTCTGCTGACTGGGCTCTTTTAGTTGTACTGTCAATTCATTCGTGGACATTTTTCCAAAGTGAAAAGAGCATTTATGCTAATGCTAGGGAAGTTTAGCCTGTAAGATAACATACATAGAGCATAGCATTACTTCAGTCCTGCTTTTATTAGCTGATTGGCATTTCACTGGCTCATTCACAGCTGGGTTGCTGTCAGCTGACTTGTGACGTCCAATCAAGCTGCTGCAAGTCCCTCTATCACCTCAACCACCTCCTGAAGTGCTATGTGTTTGGTATTGTTGATTTAGCCAAGAGCTAAGGTCCAAGTATTTGTTTTTAAGGGTGTGTTTAGATCTCTCTAATTCATTTTGCACTCCCTGAAAGAGCAGAGCCTTCAGCAAATTTAACCATTTGCTATAGACTCAACACACCCTCTCCACCATCTTTACAACTTTGGAATTGGGACAGCCGCATTCAAAAGTTTCTGTAAAATTTAAATCTGACAAGGATGCTTTATAAGGTTTAGCAACTTGAGTTGGACTCCACATGCATGACTGGATTTTTTTTCACAAGTAGCCAGTTTACGAGTTCATTTTCAACCAATATAAAGCTAAATCCTCGTCAGACGATAGCTGATTGGTTCTTTCAGCCAATGGTTTTCTTTTCTGTGAATCTGCTTCTTTTCCACTTCAGACAGACAACGTGATTGGTCAATACGACTCAGGCTACAAACGGAAACCAGAACGCTTATAATACCAAATATCCACCCGTTGCCCGTTCTGCATTCATATTTTGAATCTGTTATGAGAGATTAGCAACAGAATGAATGCCTTCAGAGAGACACTGTTTAAAAGTGTGTGATGTTATCCCAATTTGTAAGATCTACCATGTCTTCTTCTTTCTTCCCGATTTTGCCTTGAGATGTGGTCTGACAACACTTCATACGACCCTTTAAACTCTCCCTGGCCTTTAATTTGGTTAAAAAAGGGAAGGTTTAAGGCAAAACACTTGTGTAACAACATGGGAAACAATGAAACATTTAAAAAATCAAGCTTTTCTGCAGCATTCCCAGCCTGTTTCTTTGCATCAGTATCCATCATATCAAAGGTGGACGACTCCAAGTGGCTGATACCTGACTGTTACAAAGATAATGTTGTCTGTATGACTTGGAAGAAAACTGCTCACCAAGCATGAGTTTTAAAACCCTCTTATCGCACTGCGCACGTCGACTGTGTGGATGAAACCAATAAACGGCGGCCCCAAGGCGTTCTGACCCAAACTGGACCTCAAACCGTGATGCCCAAAAGCTACAAGCTGCTCCGGTGTCTCAACAAGACACGCATTAACCTTCCCTGCGTTATTTTTCTGTGGAGATCTCCCACTTTGAAGTGCTTCCATTTAACCTTCATTTAACTTTTGTGTCATGCACTCCCAGGCGCCCCACTTTGACAGCGGAAGCCTTTAGAAGTCGGAAAAGGCCCGCGGCTATAGATGGCATATCAGCACATCTGTCTGCTCCAGCGCCAGGTTGTGGAGTGAAGAACTGGCTGTTCATTCTCTTGCTAGTGTTTCTGCCATTTGCCGACTGGATCTCGCTGTAGCTCAGTGTCAGGAAGACACTTTGAAAAGACATAATCCTAACGTGACAAGGCAATTGTCTGATTTTTACTGGGGATTATTCAGATTCCAACACCAGCCCAGCAAGAATATGAGCTAGAGCAGAGATTCCCTCTAAAATGTGAAGATTTTGCCATGAAAATTAAAGTTGAATACAGCATTTTTTCCTGACAAATTTATTTAAACCTGACCACTCGGGGGCAGCGCAACTGTAAACACAAAAGCGACAGTTGCCTATTTGAACATCCAGCAGACACAGAGCATTTCAAGCCCTGTTTCTGACCATTTGGAGAACGTAAGTCTAACATTCTTGTTTTAGCTCTTTTTTGGTCTAAACACTCAGCTATGTCCAACAGTTGCTAACAGTGTTCGTCTGCTGTTTAGTGCTGGACAGGTAGAGTACAGTGGGTTTATCACAGAGTTTTTGATAAATACAGCTGCCTGCTGCAGCAAAATGATGCTGATTACAGCAACAAAGAAAACAAGGTTGTAAAACCGATGAGCTGAAAGATGCTAAAACGCTCCGTAAAACTGAGTGGAACTTAAGAGGTGATTCAACTCTGTGGGTTAGTCATCTTTCTCAGTAAATGTAGTCATTTGATCCATTGATATATAAAAAAGAATTAATGCAGCTTCAGGTTGGGTAAAGCTTTCCAGATTTGATAGCAACATGTGGACAAAGAAAAAAGTAGATTTACGGGTTAGATTATATCTTTTTTCTGGGGATAAAGACACAAGGACGTCTGGCACTTTACATACACAATGATAGCTTGCCACATCCCCCGTTATTTAAAGGCAGTGAAACCCTATTTTCCTCTTTTCTTAAGCAAACAGATTTGTGTACATCATTTTTTGTTTGGGAAATTTCTGTACTTTATGTCTGTGCTTTTCTTAGTACTACAAGTAGGGTGGCTTAGAATATGGAAAAAGGTGATGTTTAGGATTTAACCACAGTCAAATCTGAATGTTTCTGAATGCCATTTTTGTTGTAACTGTGACTGTTGCCTGTTTAGTCATGAATGTTTAAAGATACTATACCAAACTAAGAAGTTTTCATTGATGGACATGCAGCAACATATTTCCTGAGCCCAAGCCCAAAAAGCTAGCAATGAAGCAGCGCTATCATTCAGTTATTTATCTTGACGAGACATTACAATGGGTTTCTCTGTTGTTGCTTTTACTTTTCTACATTGACGTCAGCTATAGGCCACCGTAAACTTTGCCAGAAATTTCTCAGGTTGAGAAACGTCCGTTAATTGACAATTTCAGAAATGCCCTTACCGCTTCTATTCACATGGCTTTCCAAACATTTTGACAAGATCATTCCTGTTTTATGGCTTTGAAAGCATTTGGCCTTCCTATGCATAACTGTGTGATTAAAAAATGATTTTGCCATGTGTCTGTGTGTGTGGTTGCTGCACTTCTGTGATGTCTGTTTTGTGTAAAGCACCTCTTACTGTTTTTTTTTTACATTAACTTTCTTGTTGTACAAATGTACCAAAAAAAAAAAATACATTTCAAACCGGCAACCGTCCTCACATACGTTCACGTGCTGGTGTGTTTGTGTAGCTATGCACCATGTTACTGCTAATGCCTTCAGTGTATCAGTACGAGAGTCTTCTGGAGAATATCAGCTGGGATTTTGACACTGACTCCAGATTTTCCATCTAATTGCAGTTTTTATAGCTCTGTAATAGACTTATTACACAAGCGTGACTGCTGTGTGCAGCAGCATCACACACAGCGCTGTGTGTGTGTGTGTGTGTGGGGGGGGGGGGTAATGAGTCCGGAAGGAAAATCTTTTTTTTTTTTGGAGCATCTAAGGTGGTGACAGGATTTTCTCCGGCTTCAGCAGAGATGAAGTCAGACAGTGAAGATCTGCTTTGCCGCTTTGATCTGGCCTGCCTTCCCACTTAACTTCTGATGACACTGCACTTAGAGAGGGCACCGAGAGCGTCGAGCCTTTCCTCTGACTTATACCT